>NC_069501.1:529570884-529870884 GCF_027579735.1 Bombina bombina | reverse complement strand
TACATTTTAGAGTTTGGAAGATTATCTTACTATAAGATTAACTATGCTAAGATGGAGGCATTTACCCTGGGCCTATCACCTGCTAGTTTAGAGAAACTGAGAAGATTCTATGCTTTCAAATGGTCTATTGATGGGCTGAATAATCTAGGAGTTGTGCTGTCCCCTGATCCCAAGACACTCATTACTAAAAAAACTATGAGCCTCTTCTCTAGGACTTCAGGGAACTGACTACGAAGTGGTTTCCATTGGAGGTGTCTTGGACAGGTAGAGTGATGGCTCTGAAAATGATGCTACTTCCTAAATTAACTTAATTTTTCAGGTGTCTCCCAGTGGCTGTTTCCATTAACCTTATAAACCACTTCCAATCAGTTTTTTCAAAGTTCATCTGGAGGTGACGCCCTTCTAGAATCTTGCTCCTCCAGCTCCAAAAAACAATGAAATGTGGCGGCCTGTCGGCCCCTAACATAACTTACTATTACAAGGCCGCAATGTTGTCACACATCGCTGCCTGGGCGGTTAAGTCTGACAACTCAAGATGGTACCAGCTCGAGCAGGCATCCTTGACAGCAGGGGTAAACCTGGATGATTTGATATGGATTCCTGATCACACCAATGTCCTCAAAGGGGTGCACAATCCTATTATAATTACTACAGAGAACTTTGCTTTCATCAGCAGGTGGCTCCACACCCTTCTCCAGTACACTCAATAAAGGCATTATTATATTGTCTGCCTGACTCCCTGCCTAGACGTTGCGATGCACTGGGGATTAGGCAGGTATCAGATTTATACAGGGAAGATATTCTTGTGTTGACACCTAATGATTTTCCAGTCACTGATTTCCCTAGAAACTTACAATTTGAATACCTTAGGCTGATCTCTGTGCTTTTATCTTGGGGGTTAACCAAATCCGGTACCCGCACCCTAACACAGTGGGAACGACGATGGACCATGGGCAGAAATTTTTGTGGCTCTCTGTCCTTTCATTATAAACTCCTACTCAATTCCCCTTCATTCACTAAGTCTCACGCCACAAGGTACTGGGAGAGAGACCTGGGAGTAGTGCATCGGAATGTGATTTTGCAAAGGGCGATCCAAGATACAAAACTTGCGGTTCGCTGTTCTAACCTATTGGAACTCTACATTAACATATTGCTCAGATGGCATATGGTTCTGACCAGGTTACATCAAATTTTTCCGTTCCGACAGGCTAGTTGCTGGAGGAGATGCGATCTGAGAGGCACTTTCTTGCACATATGGTGAGGCTGTCATAGGTTTGACTTGGTTTGGTCCCAGGTTGCGGAATTACTACTCCAACTGCAACTAGTATGACACCTAACTAGCGACATTGCCCTCTTTCACTTGGGGCTACAGGGCTTACAGAAACCAGCTAGGGCTTTGTGTGTTTCTATCCTCTTAGCCAATAAATTAGCAATAGCCAGACAGTGGGCAAAAGACACCCCTATCAACCTTTCAATGGTCCTAGACATCCTCACCTATATCCAAAGAATGAAAGAATATTCGCCGAGAGTAGAAGGGCATATAGATTTTTACTGTTCAATCTAGAGCCCATGGAAGGAAGCTCCAAAGGGGTAGAGTATGTACAGGGAGTTATCTTGAATGGTAGTGAACAGATAAGGTGTAGTTTTCTCCCGATAACCTTACCCCCAGCCCTCCTGACCCCTTGCCCCCCACCCTTTTTTTTTTTCCTACCACTTACACACAAGAATGCTCTTCGGGCCCTAACACGGAACATGTTAGTGTGTATTCCTTTTTATTTGAAGGTTGTTTTGTTATAAAAGTTTCACTATGTATTCCTTGTTATTTGAAGTTTGTTTTGTTATAACAGTTTTACTAGCCTCCTTGGTGTAAGTCTAACTGATACTAGTTCATGTGCCCTCCTTCAAACTTTGGAATGTATGGACACACCCGCAGTCCTGGCAGCCATTGATGGCACGACTGAGTTTGCATGTACTAAAAAGAAATCAAGGGAGCTGAAGACTATTGCCTTTTAAGTTTGTCATGTATATACAAAAAAAAAAAGAAGCTGTTTACTTTAAAACTAGAGAGGCAGCAATTGTGAAGAAATTGATACAAGCAGAGAACAGACACAGCGATCTTTAGTAACATAAAAATGCACATTATAATACAGAATTTGGTGTAAAGGTCTTTTTATTTTTTACACAGCAGAGCATTTAGTGCCTACAGTTTTTCACTGTGCAATCAGAAGTATACACGTTAGCTTTTTAGTTGTCTAGGGAACACAGGTGTTTACTCTAATCTACAATGACCATAGAAAGTTATCATTGGTGAAACAAGACATGGGTGTGTACACCCTAACCAATTGAATCACAGAGGTGGGTTTTTAAACTTGAATCTCACACACAATTTTTAAGCAGGCTAGGATTAAGGCAGACGCCCAAACCGGTCAGCCTTTTTGTTTTCTGTGTTTCTAAGGTTATTTATCACTCTTACCCTGGGGTTAGTTAACCCTTTTTGTTTTGTTTTATTCACTAAAATAATAAAGCAAGTCTTTTCAATTTACTTTTTGGTGCTCCTAACAACATTTTTTCATTGGATAATTCGCAGCTTAGGCCACAGTGAGCACATTAAGTGAATCAGCACTTAATAAACCCTTTTTTACTGCATGAGTACAACACCACACTGCGAGGACATTGTAACTCCTGAGAGAAGTTTTCTAACCACCAACAAGGGGCAGAGAATGAAGATTTGACGGCGGCACCACACTACTGGTTAATCAGCATCCTGGGGAGCAAAAAAGGACGGCACCCAAGAAGTAAGGAGGTGGGGAGTCACTTAACTAATTGAATATTCTGTACCAGTGGTTTATAAATGGAAAAGTGAACTTTCATATTGCACAGATCAGGGGATTTGGGAGCTAACCCTCTGACACTGCACACAGAAGGAGTTTTCAACATACTATAACAGCAGTTTGTGGGAAAAGGGACTGACATATTTAAACAATTAAATTAAATTATTTTACTGTGCGAGCACCCATTTGAATACGCAACCCCACATCCTTGAATTAATCTTCTCACTCTGTTGTGAACTTTATTTCTGTTGTCATTCCTTGAGATAAGCTTTGAAACATTGTCCATTCTGTTTGTACCAAAGTGTTATTGCTACCTCAATAAAAAGATAATTTAAAATAAATAAATAAGAAATAGAAAATGATAGTGAAAACAATATGGTTTCTTAAAACTTTAAGGATTGTCAGAATGGGAATTTGAGCATCTATAGATCACATATTTATCCCCCTACACCCTCTCTGTCAGCTAATGTTATATTAAGATACAGTTGAGCATGGGCATGCAGCCAACCATGGATTGTGACTTTGCGTTTAGTGAGAGATCCTCTGTTTGGTTCAGTAAGAGAAAGTCATACACACTGTTGACAAGCTTAGAAGCCTATTGCACCTCTTCGCAAGATCTTGGGTTAATGATTTTGTGTGCTGAAAGCAACGGTTTGGGTGTCCCTTAGTTGCATTAGGTAGCTGCATAAAAGAGACGGATGTCTGAGGTTCCTGCTCTTGCAAGTAATTTGCAGCACCAGCAGATGAGGGCTTACTTTTCATCGCTGTATTTGCCACATGGAAATGATCTTCTATGTATTCAGCCATGACGGTCTCTGTGTTGTCCTGTTAGACATGCTTTTGCTACTGTCGGTAGATGCTCTATATATATGGTACGGCAAGTAATGGGTGGGTGACAGGACAATATTTTTTCAAAAGCTCTCACTAAGGGGTATTCTAAGTCAGCTAAGTGGTCATCCATATAGTACGAGCTGTATGCTTCCTACAGTAGATATTTTGCCCATTAAATCATGCAGTTTTTGCTTCCAGATGTATATAAGAGAGCTTATAAATGTGGTGCTGAGTAGGTTGATGAATGCAGTCAGAACCCAACTGCGCTAACCGGTGTCCCAGGGTGTTTCCGAGGCTGTAGATATGTCCTCAGCAGAACCCAATAGGAGTTATATTAAGGTGCAAAATGTATTAATTTCATATGAAATATTGAAGAAAAAAATATAATTTATAATTATTCATAATTATTAAAAAATATAATTACATTTTAGAGTTTGGAAGATTATCTTACTATAAGATTAACTATGCTAAGATGGAGGCATTTACCCTGGGCCTATCACCTGCTAGTTTAGAGAAACTGAGAAGATTCTATGCTTTCAAATGGTCTATTGATGGGCTGAATAATCTAGGAGTTGTGCTGTCCCCTGATCCCAAGACACTCATTACTAAAAAAACTATGAGCCTCTTCTCTAGGACTTCAGAGAACTGACTACGAAGTGGTTTCCATTGGAGGTATCTTGGACAGGTAGAGTGATGGCTCTGAAAATGATGCTACTTCCTAAATTAACTTAATTTTTCAGGTGTCTCCCAGTGGCTGTTTCTATTAACCTTATAAACCACTTCCAATCAGTTTTTTCAAAGTTCATCTGGAGGTGACGCCCTTCTAGAATCTTGCTCCTCCAGCTCCAAAAAACAATGAAATGTGGCGGCCTATCGGCCCCTAACATAACTTACTATTACAAGGCCGCAATGTTGTCATACATCACTGCCTGTGTGGTTAAGTCTGAAAACTCAAGATGGTACCAGCTCGAGCAGGCATCCTTGACAGCAGGGGTAAACCTGGATGATTTGATATGGATTCCTAATCACACTGATGTCCTCAAAGAGGTGCACAATCCTATTATAATTACTGCAGATAACTTTGCTTTCATCAGCAGGTGGCTCCACACCCTTCTCCAGTACACTCAATAAAGGCATTATTATATTGTCTGCCTGACTCCCGGCCTAGACGTTGCGATGCACTGGGGATTAGGCAGGTATTAGATTTATACAGGGAAGATATTCTTGTGTTGCCACCTAATGATTTTCCAGTCACTGATTTCCCTAGAAACTTACAATTTGAATACCTTAGGCTGATCTCTGTGCTTTTATCTTGGGGGTTAAGCAAATCCGGTACCCGCATCCTAACACAGTGGGAACGACGATGGACCATGGGCAGACATTTTTGTGGCTCTCTGTCCTTTCATTATAAATTCCTACTCAATTCCCCTTCATTCACTAAGTCTCACGCCCCGAGGTACTGGGAGAGAGACCTGGGAGTAGTGCATCGGAATGTGATTTGGCAAAGGGCGATCCAAGATACAAAACTTGCGGTTCGCTGTTCTAACCTATTGGAACTCTACATTAAAATATTGCTCAGATGGCATATGGTTCTGACCAGGTTACATCAAATTTTTCTGCTCCGACAGGCTAGTTGCTGGAGGAGATGTGATCAGAGAGGCACTTTCTTGGACATATGGTGAGGCTGTCATAGGTTTGACTTGGTTTGGTCCCAGGTTGCGGACTTACTACTCCAACTGCAACTAGTACGACACCTAACTAGCGATATTGCCCTCTTTCACTTGGGGCTACAGGGCTTACAGAAACCAGCTAGGGCTTTGTGTGTTTCTATCCTCTTAGCCACTAAATTAGCAATAGCCAGACAGTGGGCAAAAGACACCCCTATCAACCTGTCAATGGTCCTAGACATCCTCACCTATATACAAAGATTGAAAGAATATTCGCAGAGAGTAGAAGGGCATATAGATTTTTACTGTTCAATCTAGAGCCCATGGAAGGAAGCTCCAAAGGGGTCAAGTATGTACAGAGAGTTATCTTGAATGGTAGTGAACAGATAAGGTGTAGTTTTCTCCCAATAACCCTACCCCCAGCCCTCCTGACCCCTTGCCCCCCACCCTTTTTTTTTTCCTACCACTTACACACAAGAATGCTCTTCGGGCCCTAACACAGAACATGTTAGTGTGTATTCCTTGTTATTTGAAGGTTGTTTTGTTATAAAAGTTTCACTATGTATTCCTTGTTATTTGAAGTTTGTTTTATTATAACAGTTTTACTAGCCTCCTTGTTATAAGTCTAACTGATACTAGTTCATGTGCCCTCCTTCAAACTTTGGAATGTATGGACACACCCACAGTCCTGGCAGCCATTGATGTCACAACTGAGTTTGCATGTACTAAAAAGAAAACGAGGGAGCTGAAGCCTATTGCCTTTTAAGTTTGTCATGTATCTTCTCACTCTGTTGTGAAATTTATTTCTGTTGTCATTCCTTGAGATAAGCTTTGAAACATTGTCCATTCTGTTTGTACCAAAGTGTTATTGCTACCTCAATAAAAAGACAATTTAAAATAAATAAATATGAAATAGAAAATTATAGTGAAAACAATATGGTTTCTTAAAACTTTAAGGATTGTCAGAATGGGAATTTGAGCATCTATAGATCACATATTTATCCCCCTACACAATCCCTGTCAGCTAATGTTATATTAAGATACAGTTGAGCATGGGCTTGCAGCCAACCATGGATTGTGACTTTGCGTTTAGTTAGAGATCCTCTGTTGAGTTCCGTAAGAGAAAGTCAGCTAAGTGGTCATCCATATAGTACGAGCTGTATGCTTCCTACAGTAGACATTTTGCCCATTAAATCATGCAGTTTTTGCTTCCAGATGTATATAAGAGAGCTGATCAATGTGGTGCTGAGTAGGTTGATGAATGCAGTCAGAACCCAACTGCGCTAACCGGTGTCCCAGGGTGTTTCCGAGGCTGTAGATATGTCCTCAGCAGAACCCAATAGGAGTTATGTTAAGGTGCAAAATGTATTAATTTCATATGAAATATTGAAAAAAATATAATTTATAATTATTCATAATTATTATAAAATATAATTACATTTTAGAATGATTTATTATGGTTTTTAAGAACCTCTATGATAAATATATATTGTTTTCATGTCAGGTTTGGCGCATATGAAGAATTATTTTATTCCTGTCAGCTTTAGTGCATCTAAATTATTTCTATTGAGACGCGTAAGTTCCACATGTGCTCTAAACCCTACTTTAGTTATATAAAATAAATAAATAATGCACTTTTAATATAACATATTGAAAAATATTAATACAAATAAATAATTTACTTCAGAGGTTCTTATAAATTGTAATACATCATTATAAGAATGGATTCCACTTTTTAATACATTTACTAATTATTAATACATATTAATATTTTTTTCAGTATTTTTATTTAAGAAATATTAAGGTGCGTAATGTAGGGTACATGCAGAACTGAGTTATTTCTATTGAGGAGCTTAAGTTTTTCATGTGCGCTAAGCCTGAGTTATAATAGGGTGTGTTATATATTTATTTTATAGAAAATATAGAAAAAAATATAAATAATTATTAATAATTAGGGCCTTATAAATGCAAACAAATTCTTAGGGACTTTCCTGCTAAAATAAACATAAAGAAATTTTGAAAGTAAGCTTTGTTTGAGTAATACTGTTAAGCATCATGAGAATTCATTCAAAGACCTGTGTGGCAAGAATGTCAGAGGATCATTGTATGTAAGGCATGCATGCTGGGGAAAAAGCATGAAAATTTGAAGTTAGCAGTGAAAGGAAAGGAATATTATATATGAATTATAATCAGATGTACAGATAAGGAAATGATTTAAATGAATACTAGAATGTGCATGCCATAGGCAATATATTGGTTTGACCTCTTTACCAGTTTGTGGTAAAATGTGTAATCTTAGTTAAAATAAGAAATAGAGGTGCCCCCTCTCACCACTCCTGTTTGTCTTGGCCATCGAGCCCCTGACCACTAAACTTATGGCGAGCATAAACATACAAGGTTTGATGTTATATGACACCCCCCATATCTTGACATTGTTTGCTGACAATCTGACTGTGTTTCTGTCAGAGCAAGAGAACTCACTGCCGGCTTTGTTTGACCTGTTGTCAGAGTTTGGAAGATTATCTTACTATAAGATTAACTATGCGAAGATGGAGGCATTTGCCCTGGGCCTATCACCTGCTAGTTTAGAGAAACTGAGAAGATTCTATCCTTTCAAATGGTCTATTGATGGGCTGAATCATCTAGGAGTTGTGCTGTCCCCTGATCCCAAGACACTCATTACTAAAAACTATGAGCCTCTTCTCTAGGACTTCAGGCAACTGACTATGAAGTGGTTTCCATTGGAGGTATCTTGGACAGGTAGAGTGATGGCTCTGAAAATGATGCTACTTCCTAAATTAACTTACTTTTTCAGGTGTCTCCCAGTGGCTGTTTCCATTTACCTTATAAACCACTTCCAATCAGTTTTTTCAAAGTTCATCTGGAGGGGATGCCCTTCTAGAATCTTGCTCCTCCAGCTCCAAAAAACAATGAAATGTGGCGGCCTATCGGCCCCTAACATAACTTACTATTATAAGGCCGCAATGTTGTCACACATCGCTGCCTGGGCGGTTAAGTCTGACAACTCAAGATGGTACCAGCTCGAGCAGACATCCTTGAGAGCAGGGGTAAACCTGGATGATTTGATATGGATTCCTGATCACACCGATGTCCTCAAAGGGGTGCACAATCCTATTATAATTACTGCCGAGAACTTTGCTTTCATCAGCAGGTGGCTCCACACCCTTCTCCAGTACACTCAATAAAGGCATTATTATATTGTCTGCCTGACTCCCGGCCTAGACGTTGCGATGCACTGGGGATTAGGCAGGTATCAGATTTATACAGGGAAGATATTCTTGTGTTGCCACCTAATGATTTTCCAGTCACTGATTTCCCTAGAAACTTACAATTTGAATACCTTAGGCTGATCTCTGTGCTTTTATCTTGAGGGTTAACCAAATCCGGTACCCACACCCTAACACAGTGGGAACGACGATGGACCATGGGCAGACATTTTTGTGGCTCTCTGTCCTTTCATTATAAACTCCTACTCAATTCCCCTTCATTCACTAAGTCTCACGCCACAAGGTACTGGGAGAGAGACCTGGGAGTAGTGCATCAGAATGTGATTTGGCAAAGGGCGATACAAGATACAAAACTTGCGGTTCGCTGTTCTAACCTATTGGAACTCTACATTAAAATATTGCTCAGATGGCATATGGTTCTGACCAGGTTACATCAAATTTTTCCGCTCCGACAGGCTAGTTGCTGGAGGAGATGCGATTAGAGAGGCACTTTCTTGCACATATGGTGAGGCTGTCATAGGTTTGACTTGGTTTGGTCCCAGGTTGCGGACTTACTACTCCAACTGCAACTAGTACGACACCTAACTAGCGACATTGCCCTCTTTCACTTGGGGCTACAGGGCTTACAGAAACCAGCTAGGGCTTTGTGTGTTTCTATCCTCTTAGCCACTAAATTAGCAATAGCCAGACAGTCGGCAAAAGACACCCCTATCAACCTGTCAATGGTCCTAGACATCCTCACCTATATCCAAAGAATGAAAGAATATTCGCCGAGAGTAGAAGGGCATATAGATTTTTACTGTTCAATCTAGAGCCCATGGAAGGAAGCTCCAAAGGGGTAGAGTATGTACAGGGAGTTATCTTGAATGGTAGTGAACAGATAAGGTGTAGTTTTCTCCCGATTACCTTACCCCCAGCCCTCCTGACCCCTTGCCCCCCACCCTTTTTTTTTTCCCTACCACTTACACACAAGAATGCTCTTCGGGCCCTTTTTATTTCTGTTGTCATTCCTTGAGATACGCTTTAAAACATTGTCCATTCTGTTTGTATTAAAGTGTTATTGCTACCTCAATAAAAAGACAATTTAAAATAAATAAATATGAAATAGAAAATGATAGTGAAAACAATATGGTTTCTTAACACTTTAAGGATTGTCAGAATGGGAATTTGAGCATCTATAGATCACATATTTATCCCCCTACACCCCCTACACCCTCCCTGTCAGGTAATGTTATATTAAGATACAGTTGAGCATGGGCATGCAGCCAACCATGGATTGTGACTTTGCGTTTAGTGAGAGATCCTCTGTTGAGTTCCGTAAGAGAAAGTCATACACACTGTTGACAAGCTTAGAAGCCTATCTGTGTTGTCCTGTTAGACATGCTTTTGCTACTGTCGATAGATGCTCTATATATATGGCACGGCAAGTAATGGGTGGGTGACAGGACAATATTTTTTCAAAAGCTCTCACTAAGGGGTATTCTAAGTCAGCTAAGTGGTCATCCATGTAGTACGAGCTGTATGCTTCCTACAGTAGACATTTTGCCCATTAAATCATGCAGTTTTTGCTTCCAGATGTATATAAGAGAGCTGATCAATGTGGTGCTGAGAAGGTTGATGAATGCAGTCAGAACCCAACTGCACTAACCGGTGTCCCAGGGTGTTGCCGAGGCTGTAGATATGTCCTCAGCAGAACCCAATAGGAGTTATATTAAGGTGCAAAATGTATTAATTTCATATGAAATATTGAAAAAAATATAATTTATAATTATTCATAATTATTATAAAATATAATTACATTTTAGAATGATTTATTATGATTTTTAAGAACCTCTATGATAAATATATATTGTTTTCATGTCAGGTTTGGCGCATATGAAGAATTATTTTATTCCTGTCAGCTTTAGTGCATCTAAATTATTTCTATTGAGACGCGTAAGTTCCACATTTGCTCTAAACCCTACTTTAGTTATATAAAATAAATAAATAATGCACTTTTAATATAACATATTGAAAAATATTAATACAAATAAATAATTTACTTTAGAGGATCTTATAAATTGTAATACATCATTATAAGAATGGATTCGACTTTTTAATACGTTTACTAATTATTAATACATATTAATATATTTTTCAGTATTTTTATTTAAGAAATATTAAGGTGCGTAATGTAGGGTACATGCAGAACTGAGTTATTTCTATTGAGGAGTTTAAGTTTTTCATGTGCGCTAAGCCTGAGTTATAATAGGGTGTGTTATATAATTATTTTCTAGAAAATATAGAAAAAATATAAATAATTATTAATAATTAGGGCCTTATAAATTCAAACAAATTCTTAGGGACTTTCCTGCTAAAATAAACATAAAGAAATTTTGAAAGTAAGCTTTGTTTGAGTAATACTGTTAAGCATCATGAGAATTCATTCAAAGACCTGTGTGGCAAGAATGTCAGAGGATCATTGTATGTAAGGCATGCATGCTGGGGAAAAAGCATGATAATTTGAAGTTAGCAGTGAAAGGAAAGGAATATTATATATGAATTATAATCAGATGTACAGATAAGGAAATGATTTAAAAGAATACTAGAATGTGCATGCCCTAGGCAATATATTGGTTTGACCTCTTTACCAGTTTGTGGGAAAATGTGTAATCTTAGTTAAAATAAGAAATAGAGGTGCCCCCTCTCACCACTCCTATTTGTCTTGGCCATCGAGCCCCTGACCACTAAACTTATGGCGAGCATAAACATACAAGGTTTGATGTTATATGACACCCCCCATATCTTGACATTGTTTGCTGACAATCTGACTGTGTTTCAGGCACTTTCTTGCACATATGGTGAGGCTGTCATAGTTTTGACTTGGTTTGGTCCCAGGTTGCAGACTTACTACTCCAACTGCAACTAGTACGACACCTAACTAGCGACATTGCCCTCTTTCACTTGGGGCTACAGGGCTTACAGAAACCAGCTAGGGCTTTGTGTGTTTCTATCCTCTTAGCCACTGAATTAGCAATAGCCAGACAGTGGGCAAAAGACACCCCTATCAACCTGTCAATGGTCCTAGACATCCTCACCTATATCCAAAGAATGAAAGAATATTCGCCGAAAGTAGAAGGGCATATAGATTTTTACTGTTCAATCTAGAGCCCATGGAAGGAAGCTCCAAAGGGGTAGAGTATGTACAGGGAGTTATCTTGAATGGTAGTGAACAGATAAGGTGTAGTTTTCTCCTGATTACCTTACCCCCAGCCCTTCTGACCCCTTGCCCCCCACCCTTTTTTTTTTTTCCTACCACTTACACACAAGAATGCTCTTCGGGCCCTAACACGGAACATGTTAGTGTGTATTCCTTTTTATTTGAATGTTGTTTTGTTATAAAAGTTTCAGTATGTATTCCTTGTTATTTGAAGTTTGTTTTATTATAACAGTTTTACTAGCCTCCTTGTTATAAGTCTAACTGATACTATTTCATGTGCCCTCCTTCAAACTTTGGAATGTATGGACACACCTGCAGTCCTGGCAGCCATTGATGGCACGACTGAGTTTGCATGTACTAAAAAGAAAACGAGGGAGCTGAAGACTATTGCCTTTTAAGTTTGTCATGTATCTTCTCACTCTGTTGTGAAATTTATTTCTGTTGTCATTCCTTGAGATACGCTTTGAAACATTGTCCATTCTGTTTGTACCAAAGTGTTATTGCTACCTCAATAAAAAGACAATTTAAAATAAATAAATATGAAATAGAAAATGATAGTGAAAACAATATGGTTTCTTAACACTTTAAGGATTGTAGAATGGGAATTTGAGCATCTATAGATCACATATTTATCCCCCTACACCCTCCCTGTCAGCTAATGTTATATTAAGATACAGTTGATCATGGGCATGCAGCCAACCATGGATTGTGACTTTGCGTTTAGTGAGAGATCCTCTGTTGAGTTCCGTAAGAGAAAGTCATACACACTGTTGACAAGCTTAGAAGCCTATTGCACCTCTTCGCAAGATCTTGGGTTAATGATTTTGTGTGCTGAAAGCAACGGTTTGGGTGTTCCTTGGCTGCATTAGGTAGCTGCATAACAGAGATGGATGTCTGAGGTTCCTGCTCTTGCAAGTAATTTGCAGCGCCAGCAGATGAGGGCTTACTTTTCATCGCTGTATTTGCCACATGGAAATGATCTTCTATGTATTCAGCCATGACGGTCTCTGTGTTGTCCTGTTAGACATGCTTTTGCTACTGTCGGTAGATGCTCTATATATATGGCACGGCAAGTAATGGGTGGGTGACAGGACAATATTTTTTCAAAAGCTCTCACTAAGGGGTATTCTAAGTCAGCTAAGTGGTCATCCATATAGTACGAGCTGTATGCTTCCTACAGTACACATTTTGCCCATTAAATCATGCAGTTTTTGCTTCCAGATGTATATAAGAGAGCTGATCAATGTGGTGCTGAGTAGGTTGGTGAATGCAGTCAGAACCCAACTGCGCTAACCGGTGTCCCAGGGTGTGCCTCAGCAGTCCGGTCCATAGTGCCAGGACCAACAATACAGCAAAATATAGATATAGACATTGTCTTCTCCATGAGGGCTATCTATATGATTCAGTTGTGAAAAAAGATGCTGTAAAATCATGCAGATAATCAGCAGATTACTTAGTTCCCCGTGGCAGCTCCTGTCGCTGCCCCTTTGACTTTATTTTGAATGTAATTTTAATGCTCTCAAACCCTGTCCCTCAATTCTCTCTTGGTTTTTCTTTTATAGAATTTGGGGCATGGACAGCAGAGCATGTACACCATAAAAGTGGATAGTACATATAATCCACTGGCAAATTGTATATTTATAACCACTAGAAGAATTTAAAAAAACTAAGTTTCTTACCATTGAGAGACAGTGTTTACAGTTACCACAGGGAAGGCTACCAGTTATTTTCTGTCTAACCTCCAACCAATTAGTTGAAATTTCCCATGTGAACTAATTTGTCCTTTAAACTAGGGGCTATCTTGGCTGTAATTAGTGGCATATACCAGAAGCTATACCTGATAAGGAAGGATTATTTGGCAATATGTACCAATACGTCTGCAAAATTGCTTTTCATTTTCTCCCATGACAATTGAATATCTTAATGATTAATATGTTCACATTCTTCTCCTGTTTTCTGACCATATAGAATATCCCTCCTAGTTGTCTTTTTAGCTATCACTTAGGCTCCTTTAATCTGACTTTTGGAGTAACCTCTCTGCAGGAAACATTGTGGCAGTTCCCCTGTCTGTAGTTCAAAGGTTGCCTCCGTGGGGCAATTTCTTTTAAAAAAACAAATGTCCCACTGGTTATTCATTTTTTGTTTTCTTTATTGGGCTTTTGGTTGGAACAGAATGAAAAAGGCATTATTTTATGTACAGCAACTTGGGCTATGATAACAGAGAGCTTTGTATGTCAGCATATAAACTTTACATATATACCGTAGTTAATAAGAAATCAATGAAGAGCATAGAGGCACATGGATGGATTCTTAATAACTTGGTTGCCACATTCTAAACCAGTGGTAAGTATCAGTGTAGCTCTGTATTTCTAGGGTCTATGTAAAGGCAGTTTGAGTAGGCCAGTTGTGTGTTTCTATCACATGCTTTATCCTCACTATATTCCTAGGATGAAACAATGATAGTTTTTTTTTTTTCATCTTTTGCACCTTAAAGGGACATGAAACCCAAATGTTTCCTTTTATTATTCAGATAGGGCATTCAATATTAAACAATTTTCTAATTTACTTCAATTAGCAAATTTGCATCATTCCTTTGGTATTCTTTATTGAAGGTGCAGAATTGCAATACAGGAAGCTAACTGAACACATTCAGTGAACCAATGGCAAAAGGTATATATGTGCAGCACTAGTTTCTAGTAGTGCATTTCTGCTCTTGAGCCTACCTAGGTATACTTTAAAAAAAACATAGCAAGAGAACAATGCAAACTAGATAAAAGAAGTAAATTGGAAAGTTGTTTCCATCTGAATCAGAGATTCACTTCAGGTTTAAAATGGCTTCTTAAAGGAATTAGCCATTAGCCAGTTTGGATTCATGCACTTGGAATATGCCCAGCCAACAATAAATCACTTATGCTAGATCAGTTATGTTTAGTATTGTATGCATATGAATTATATATATATGATCATGTTTACTGTTTACGGTATATTTCCCTCATCTCTGAAACATGCACTGGTTACACCTATCCTCAAAAAACCTTCTCTTGACCCAACCTCCCCATCCAACTACCACCCTATTTCCCTACTCTCTCTTGCCTCAAAGCTTCTTGAAACGCTAGTATATGCACGCCTATCCCATTTCCTTACATTAAACTCACTCGACCCACTGCAATTTGGATTTCGTCCCCATCACTCCACAGAGACAGCAATTGTTAAGATTACCAACAACTTACTTACAGCAAAATCAAAAGGCAACTTCTCTCTGCTGATCCTCCTTGTCTGTCCGCAGCCTTTGATACTGTTGACCACCATCTTTTGCTCCAAACCCTCCAATTCTTCGGCATTTGTGACACAGCCCTCTTGTGGTTATCTTCCTACCTGTCAAACCGTACCTTTAGTGTAGCCTTCTCTGAGGCCTCCTCTGCCCTGTCACCACTTTCTGTTGGGGTACCGCAAGGCTCTGTCCTCGGTCCCTTTCTCTTCTCAATCTACACATCATCATTAGGTCCTCTAACAAAAGTTCCAATATCATTTGTATGACGACGACACCCAAATCTACTTCTCCACACCAGACCTATCTCTTTCCTTAATCCGTGTCACTAACTGTCTTTCTCACATCTCTTCCTGGATGTCCTCTCAATACCTCAAGCTAAATCTCTACAAAACTAAGCTCCTTATTTTCCCCCCTTCTTCCAAAATCTCCACCTCTAATCTCTCTATAACTGTCAACAACTCCATCATTACCCCTACCCCGCATGCCCGATGTCTTGGGGTCACACTTGACTCAGATCTTTCTTTCACTCCTCACATTCAGACCTTGGCTAAAGCCTGCTGCTTCCACCTTAAAAAACATCTCTAACATTAGACATTTCCTTACACAAGACACAACTAAGATTTTAATCCACTCTCTCATCCTTTTTTCGCCTTGATTACTGCAACTCTGTCCTCTTTGGTCTCCCCAGCTGCCGCCTAGCAAATTTACAATCCATAATGAATGCCTCTGCCAGGCTTATTCTTCTTACATGTCGCTCTTCATCTGCTGCTCTCACTCTGACATACAAAGCCCTCAACTGCACGGCTCCCCCCTATGTCTCCAGATACTCTGCCTCACGCCCCCTTCGCTCTGCTCATGACCTCCTACTCTCCTCCTCTATTCTTACCTCCTCACACTCCCGTTTACAGGACTTCTCCAGACTGGCTCCCATTTTGTGGAGCTGTCTGTCTTGCTCCTCAAGAGTCTCCCCTGGTTTTGAAAGCTTCAAGTGCTACCTGAAGACTCTACTGTTTAGGGATGAATACAACCTATACTAACCATTCTTTATACCAGTTCCTCTCCTCCATTGCTATCCCCTTGAACCCCCTTAGCATGGAAGCCTAAGAGCCCAGCTGTTTGTAGATCACCTTCTTTAGAGCTGACTACAACAATGCGACTCTTGGCAGGGCCCTCTACCCATTTGATCCCTATAAATGTTTCTTTGTATTCCGCCTATATTTATAGTGCTGCAGAATCTGTTGGCGCTCTACAGATAACCGATAATAGTAATTATAAATAATAACTGTTTCTTTTCCCCAGGGGTAACTAACACAGTCCAAAATTACAGAGCCCTGTGGCACTCCACAAGACTATCAGGTTACATCCACCTGAAGAAACCTGCATCCTGCTAGTAAGAACATTTTGAACCAGTTGAGGATTGCAATTCACAATAGTACACAACAATCTGTCTTTCTTGTGGTATCACTAAACACTAGAAATGGGTTGCTTATTTGCTGAACCATCTTTTATTAACTCTTACTGCAGGGGTTCATAAATGTTATGATTTTGCAGATGGTTGTAGAAAAACTTTAACTTGAGACTTTTGTGTCTCTATATGACCTTAAACTATCAGTGCTAAAGTGAATTTTTCAGCCTGTTCCCAGATACAAAACAGATATATCCATGTAATAAAATGTCTTCTTTTTTGTATAATTAACTTTTCTCTTTTTTTCTCTGTAATTATATTTTTGTGTGTTTTTCCTTCTTTATATTTTTAGTATACATTACTATAAATCTATTATATAGATAGATTTTGGGGACCTAACTTAAAGTGATAGTAAACACCAAAAATGTTATTGTTTAAAAAGATAGATAAACCCTTTATTTACCATGCCCCAGTTTTACATAACCAACACTGTTATAGAAATATACGGCTAGATAACGAGTCTTGCGTTAGGCTTAAAAAGCAGCGTTGGCCGGTCCCAATGCTGTTTTTTAACGCCCGCTGGTATTACAAGTCTTGCAGGTACAGGTGTATCTCTCACTTTTTTGGCCAGACTCGGAAATACCGCAAATCCACTTACGTCAATTGCGTATCCTATATTTTCAATGGGACTTGCATAGCGCCGGTATTACAAGTCTGACCAAAAGGGAGCGGTAAAACCCTCTCCTGTCAAGACTGGTACCGCATTTTAAAGTCAGTAGTTAAGAGTTTTACACTACAACGCCGTAGCATAAAACTCTTAACTAAAGTGCTAAAAAGTACGCTAACACCCATAAACTACCTATTAACCCCTAAACCGAGGCCCTCCTACATCGCAAACACTAAAATAAATATTTTAACCCCTAATCTGCCGAACCGGACATCGCTGCCACTATAATAAATATATTAACCCCTAAACCGCTGCACTCCCGCATCGCAAACACTATTTAAATATTATTAACCCGTAATCTGCCGGCCCTAACATCGCCGCCACCTACCTACATTTATTAACCCCTTATCTGCCGCCCCCAACGTTGCTGCCACTATAATAAAGTTATTAACCCCTAAACCTAAGTCTAACCCTAACACCTCCTAACTTAAATATAATTTAAATAAATCTAAATAAAATTACTACAATTAACTAACATATTCCTATTTAAAACTAAATACTTACCTGTAAAATAAACCCTAAGCTAGCTACAATATAACTAATAGTTAAATTGTAGCTATCTTAAGGTTTATTTTTATTTTACAGGCAAGTTTGTATTTATTTTAACTAGGTAGAATAGCTACTAAATAGTTATTAACTATTTAATAACAGCCAATAGAATGCAAGCTCAATCCTATTAGCTGATTGCATCAGCCAATAGGATTTTTTTTACCTTAATTCCGAATTCTATCAGCCAATCGGAATTGAAGGGGCGCCATCTTGGATGACGTCATTTAAAGGAACCTTCATTCTGTGTTTAGCCGTCGGAAGAAGAGGATGCTCCGCGTCGGATGTCTTGAAGATGGACCCGCTCCGCACCGGATGAATGAAGATAGAAGATGCCGTCTGGATGAAGACTTCTGCCCCTCTGGAGGACCACTTCACCCGGCTTGGATGAAGACTTCTCCCGGCTTCGTTGAGGACTTCGGCCTGGTTGGGTGAAGATGTCTCCTGGTAAGTTGATCTTCAGGGGGTTAGTGTTAGGTTTTTTTAAGAGGGGATTGGGTGGGTTTTAGAGTAGGGTTGTTGTGTGGGTGGTGGGTTTTAATGTTGGGGTGGGGGAATTGTAATTTTTTTCAGGTAAAAGAGCTGATTACTTTGAGGCAATTCCCCCGCAAAAGGCACTTTTAAGGTCTATTTGTAATTTCATTTTTTATTTTGTGTAATTTAGTGTTTATTTTTTTTGTAATTTAGAAAATTGTATTTTATTAATTCAATTTATTTTATTGTAATGTTAGGTTTTAGTGTAAGGCAGGTTAGGTTTTATTGTACAGGTAACTAACGGCTAGATTTAGAGTTTGGCGTTAGCCGTCAAAACCAGCGTTAGAGGCTCCTAACGCTGGTTTTGGGCTACCGCTGGTATTTAGAGTCAGTCAGGAAAGGGTCTAACGCTCACTTTGCAGCCGCGACTTTTCCATACCGCAGATCCCCTTACATCAATTGCGTATCCTATCTTTTCAATGGGATCTTTCTAACGCTGGTATTTAGAGTCGTGGCTGAAGTGAGCGTTAGAAATCTAACGACAAAACTCCAGCCGCAGAAAAAAGTCAGTAGTTAAGAGCTTTCTGGGCTAACGCCGGTTTATGAAGCTCTTAACTACTGTGCTCTAAAGTACACTAACACCCATAAACTACCTATGTACCCCTAAACCGAGATCCCCCCACATCGCCGCCACTCTATTAAAATTTTTTAACCCCTAATCTGCCGACCGCACACCGCCGCCACCTACGTTATCCCTATGTACCCCTAATCTGCTGCCCCTAATACTGCCGACACCTACATAATATTTATTAACCCCTAATCTGCCTCCCCCGCTATCGCTGACACCTGCATATTTTTTTTAACCCATAATCTGCCGCTCCGTACACCGCCGCAACCTACATTATACCTATGTACCCCTAATCTGCTGCCCCTAACACCGCCGACCACTATATTATATTTATTAACCCCTAATCTGCCGCCCCCAACGTCGCCTCCACCTACCTACAATTATTAACCCCTAATCTGCCGACCGGACCACACCGCTACTATAATAAATGTATTAACCCCTAAAGCTAAGTCTAACCCTAACCCTAACACCCCCCTAACTTAAATATAATTTAAATCTAACAAAATAAATTAACTATTATTAAATAAATTATTCCTATTTAAAGCTAAATACTTACCTGTAAAATAAATCCTAATATAGCTACAATATAAATTATAATTATATTGTAGCTATTTTAGGATTAATATTTATTTTACAGGCAACTTTGTAATTATTTTAACCAGGTACAATAGCTATTAAATAGTTAATAACTATTTAATAGTTACCTAGTTAAAATAATTACAAAATTACCTGTAAAATAAATCCTAACCTAAGTTACAATTAAACCTAACACTACACTATCAATAAATTAATTAAATAAAATACCTACAATTATCTACAATTAAACCTAACACTACACTATCAATAAATTAAATAAAATACCTACAATTACCTACAATTAAACCTAACACTAAACTATCAATAAATTAATTAAATAAAATACCTACAATTATCTACAATTAAACCTAACACTACACTATCAATAAATAAATTAAATAAAATACCTACAATTACCTACAATTAAACCTAACACTACACTATCAATAAATTAATTAAATACAATACCTACAAATAAATACAATGAAATAAACTAACTAAAGTACAAAAAATAAAAAAGAACTAAGTTACAAAAAAATAAAAAAATATTTACAAACATTAGAAAAATATTACAACAATTTTAAACTAATTACACCTACTCTAAGCCCCCTAATAAAATAACAAAGACCCCCAAAATAAAAAAATGCCCTACCCTATTCTAAAATTAAAATAGATTGAGCTCGCATTCTATTGGCTGATCGGAACAGCTAATAGAATGCGAGCTCAATACGATTGGCTGATCGAATCAGCCAATCAGAATTTTCCTACCTTAATTCCGATTGGCTGATAGAATCCTATCAGCCAATCGGAATTCGAGGGACGCCATCTTGGATGACGTCATTTAAAGGAACCTTCATTCGGACTTAGGACGTTGCAAGAAGAGGATGGATCCGCGCCGGAGGTCTTCAACATGGAGCCGGTCATCATCGGATGGAAAAACAGAGAAGATGCGGCTTGGATGAAGATGTTTGCCGGTCCGGATCGACTCTTCTGCCCGGATAGGATGAAGACTTCTGCCCGAAGATGGAATTCTTTAGCCGCCGCTTGGATCCAGACTTCAGCCGGAGGATGGACGTTACTCTTCAGCCCCCGCTTGGGCTTAGATGAAGATTTCGGAGGCTCTTCTGGACAGATCCGGACCCGGTGTGGTGAAGACAAGGTAGGGAGATCTTCAAGGGCTTAGTGTTAGGTTTATTTAAGGGGGGTTTGGGTTAGATTAGGGGTATGTGGGTGGTGGGTTGTAATGTTGGGGGGGGTATTGTATGGTTTTTTTTTACAGGCAAAAGAGCTGAATTCTTTGGGGCATGCCCCGCAAAGGGCTCTTTTCAGGGCTGGTAAGGTAAAAGAGCTTTTCTATTTTAATTTTAGAATAGGGTAGGGCATTTTTTTATTTTGGGGGTCTTTGTTATTTTATTAGGGGGCTTAGAGTAGGTGTAATTAGTTTAAAATTGTTGTAATATTTTTCTAATGTTTGTAAATATTTTTTTATTTTTTGTAACTTAGTTCTTTTTTATTTTTTGTACTTTAGTTAGTTTATTTCATTGTATTCATTTGTAGGTATTGTATTTAATTAATTTATTGATAGTGAAGTATTAGGTTTAATTGTAGATAATTGTAGGTATTTTATTTAATGTATTTATTGATAGTGTAGTGTTAGGTTTAATTGTAACTTAGGTTAGGATTTATTTTACAGGTAATTTTGTAATTATTTTAACTAGGTAGCTATTAAATAGTTATTAACTATTTAATAGCTATTGTACCTGGTTAAAATAAAAACAAAGTTGCCTGTAAAATAAATATTAATCCTAAAATAGCTACAATATAATTATAATCTATATTGTAGCTATATTAGGATTTATTTTACAGGTAAGTATTTAGCTTTAAATAGGAATAATTTATTTAATAATAGTTAATTTATTTTGTTAGATTTAAATTATATTTAAGTTAGGGGGGTGTTAGGGTTAGGGTTAGACTTAGCTTTAGGGGTTAATAAATTTATTATAGTAGTGGTGTGGTCCGGTCGGCAGAGTAGGGGTTAATAATTGTAGGTAGGTGGAGGCGACGTTGGGGGCGGCAGATTAGGGGTTAATAAATATAATATAGGGGTCGGCTGTGTTAGGGGCAGCAGATTAGGGGTACATAGGTATAATGTAGGTTGCGGCGATGTACGGAGCGGCAGATTAGGGGTTAATAATAATATGCAGGGGTCAGCAATAGCGGGGGCGGCAGATTAGGGGTTAATAAATATAATATAGGGGTCGGCTGTGTTAGGGGCAGCAGATTAGGGGTACATAGGTATAATGTAGGTTGCGGCGGTGTACGGAGCGGCAGATTAGGGGTTAATAATAATATGCAGGGGTCAGCAATAGTGGGGGCGGCAGATTAGGGGTTAATAAATATAATATAGGAGTCGGCTGTGTTAGGGGCAGCAGATTAGGGGTACATATGGATAACGTAGGTTGCAGCGGTGTACGGAGCGGCAGATTAGGGGTTAATAATAATATGCAGGGGTCAGCGATAGCGGGGGCGGCAGATTAGGGGTTAATAAATATAATATAGGGGTCGGCGGTGTTAGGGGCAGCAGATTAGGGGTGCATAGGTATAATGTAGGTTGCGGCGGTGTACAGAGCGGCAGATTAGGGGTTAATAATAATATGCAGGGGTCAGCGATAGCGGGGGCGGCAGATTAGAGGTTAATAAGTGTAAGGTTAGGGGTGTTTAGACTCGGGGTACATGTTAGGGTGTAAGGTGCAGACTTAGGAAGTGTTTCCCCATAGGAAACAATGGGTCTGCGTTAAGAGCTGAACGCTGCTTTTTTGCAGGTGTTTTTTCAGCTCAAACTGTCCCATTGTTTCCTATGGGGGAATCGTGCACGAGCACGTTTTTGAAGCTGGCCGCGTCCGTAAGCACCGCTGGTATCGAGAGTTGAAGTGGCGGTAAATATGCTCTACGCTCCCTTTTTTGGAGCCTAACGCAGCCCTTCTGTGAACTCTAAATACCAGCGGTATTAAAAAGATGCGGGAAAAAAAAAGCATGCGTAGCTAACGCACCCCTTTGGCCGCAGAACTCTAAATCTAGCCGTTAGTATTTATTTTGACTAGGTAGCTGGTAACTAGTTAATACCTATTTACTAACTAGTCTACCTAGTTAAAATAAATATGAACTTACCTGTGAAATAGAAATAAAACCTAAGATAGCTACAAAATTATAACTATTAGTTATTTAGTAGCTATCTTAGGTTTTATTTTAAAGGTAAGTATGTATTGAGTTTTAAATAGGAAATGTTTAGGTGATAATTGTAAGGTTTATTTAGATTTATTTTAATTATATTTAAGTAAGGGGGTGTTAGGGTTACGTTAGGGTTAGGTTAAGGGGTTAATATACTTATTTAGTGTTAGTGATGTGAGAGGCCAGAGGTTTAGGGGTTAAAAACTTTTGTATAGTGGCGGCGATATTGGGGGCGGCAGATTAGGGGCTAATAAGTGTAGGTAGATGGCGGCAATGTTAGGGCCAGCAGATTAGGGGTTAATAAATTTATGTAGGTGGCGGCGATGTTGAGGGCGGCAAGATTAGGGGTTAATAACTGTAATGTAGGTTGTGGCGATGTTAGGGGCAGCAGATTAGGGGTTAATAACTGTAATGTAGGTGGCGGTGATGTTAGGGGCGGGAGATTAGGGGTTAATAACTGTAAAGTAGGTGGCAGCGATGTTAGGGGCGGAAGATTAGGGGTTAATAACTGTAATGTAGGTGGCGGCGAAGTTAGGGGAGTCAGAGTAGGGGTTAATAACATTATATAGATGGCGTTGATGTTGGGGGCGGCAGATTAGGGGTTAGTAACATTATATAGGTGGCGGGGATGTTGGGGCGGCAGATTAGGGGTTAATAACATTATGTAGATTGCAGCGATGTCGGGCGCAGCAGATTAGGGGTGTTTAAACGTGGTTTTTATGTTAGGGGGTTAGGTTTGAACATAACTTTTTCTTTCCCCATAGACATCAATGGGGCTACGTTACGGAGCTTTTGTTTAGGCGATCGCAGGTGTTAATTTCCCTACAGCGCTCAAAACTCGTAATCTAGCTGAGTGATGGCTAACTGGCTGTCTGAGGGCTACATGTGGCCCTCTGTCTGCACAGCCCTTGGCAGAACTAAAAATTTGTGCTTTGGGGTGACCACAACTCAAAAAAGTCCTATGCAGCTCGCTGATGTTAAGTTTTTTTTTTTTTTTTTTTTTAAACTTTATTTTTGTATATGCTGGTTCCATCACAACACGGAAAGATATGTGCAAAAAAAATAAACAATACATAAGGTACATAGGATGCGACCGTCTCTCAAGCCGTTTGTGCGGGAGAGCGTCACCAAAAGTCTTTTAGTGTCCATGTCGTCACAGAGTTCAGCATCATTTTCTAATTTTTAAACAAATAAAACTACAAAAACATTTTACATAATATAACATTTCTCAAAACGTGGAGTGGAAGAAGTTCTCTAGCTAGGTTCTCCACTCCAGGGAAGGGGTGACTGGTGAAGGAAGGGGAGGGGAGGGGGGGAGACCCACACCCCAGCACAGGCAACACAGGGAAATGTGGAAGATTCATAAGGTCTACATAGTGTCAGATTCCTGGACTAGAAGTGAGGTGGTAGTAATACAATCATAATGTAGCAACAGTAGGGGCTGGACACCATCTACCACGAAGATTTTCTTCCATCATATATAAGGAGTTACGGAAAGGATACAAAATCCTATCTCTCACTTGTGGAGATAAATATAGAAGGTAAGGTTCCCATTTACGCATAAAAGCTTTGATTCTCCTTTCTAGATCTCCCTGCACATCTGCTTGTTCTAAGAGTACCTGTGTATGTATGGTGTGTAGTAATTTCTTAAATGGAGGAGCTCTGTCGGACACCCAGTATTGCAGGATTAACCTCCTGGTAAGGAGTATCACAGAGTAAAGAAATTTCTGGCGCCCTGGTACAACCTCAAAATCATGCAGAAAAATTATGTTGGATGGTGTTAAGTCAACCCTCTCAGTCGACACTTTCTGGAGCCAAAACTTTAGTTTGCCCCACAGCTTGGTAAGTTTGGGACAATCCCAGGTAAGATGTGTAAGGTCCGGAGATTCAAGGGAGCATTTGGTACATTTGTCCACTGCCTGCGGAACCATTTTAGCTCTTAGTTTTGGAAGAATGTATGCCTGGTGGAGTAATTTGGTGTGGGCTTCTCTCGAGTATGCAGAAAGAGTGGTCGTACGGACTTTTGAAAAGCTTTCAAGTCAAGTCTGGTAGGGTAATTATGATGCTTCTTGTCTCTTGCCATTTGTTATAGATTGTCTGTAGGACCGATTGCTCTAGGTGGGCTGCTAATGCATTATAAATGTTGGTGATGGAGTGAGATCCCTGTTGTGTAAGTCGGAATAGTTTGTCTATGTTGGCGTTTGTGTTCGTGATTTGGCTAGATGTGATGAGAGATTGAACATAATGTCTGCACTGAAAGTAGGCAAACATAGCATTGGATGGGATACCGTAGGTCTCCCTCAAATTTTGAAACGGGTGGACTTGGAGTGTGGAGGCGTTTAGCATTTGTGCAATGGTAGTCAGTCCCAAGTTTTGCCAATCCTGGAATGCTCTGGTAGTGTAACCCGGGATAAACTCAGGGTTTCCTTGTATAGGTAAGTATTTGGACCCCCTTTGGTTTATTTTCCAAAATCTACACATCTTGCACCATGCCCTTAATGGGTCATGAAATAGTATGCTTTGAGAGATGTGGGAGGGAAGGGACGCCAGCTTAGCATGTGGCAAGTAAGCCACATTGAGAGGTGTGATAATATCAAGTTCTACAGCAGGGGTGAAGTAGTCGGATCTGGTGAGCCACCCCAGAACTAACTTAGCTAGCGTTGCCCAGTTATACCACAGGATGTTCGGAAATTTGAGACCTCCCGCATCTAATGACATTGATAGTTTAGATTTGCTAATCCTATGTTTCTTTTGATTCCAAACAAAGGAAGTAAAGGCAGAAGAGATGGTTTGAGTGTCCCTGTTATGAAGTAATAGAGGAAGCATCTGCAACGGGTATAGAATCTTTGGCAGAATAATCATTTTAAGTAGGTGGATTCTACCGTGGAGAGCAAGAGGGAGCCCCCTCCAGCTTTTAATAAGATCTTGTGAATTAGCTATGGCCTTGGGGATGTTAAGGTGGTATATATGTGTGGGGTCTACATGCAGGAATATGCCTAAGTATTTAAAGGAGCCAGTCGTGATACGTAGATTTGTGTCCCCAAGCAAGTTGTTTTTGCTATTCTGGAGCCAGGTCACCTCTGATTTATCAATGTTAATCTTATAACCAGTGAATCTACTGAACTGTGACATAATGTCTAGCACTTTAGGTATATTTAGAGCTGGGTCACCTATGTAGAGCAACAAATCATCAGCAAAGAGAGCTAAATGTAGAATTTGTGTGTGAACCTGTAGGCCAGGACAATGCTGCCTAATATAGCAGGCTAAGGGCTCGATGGCTAGGTCGAAGAGGAGTGGGGACAGCGGGCAGCCCTGCCTAGTTCCTCTTCTAAGTTGGAAGGAGGGAGATAGACTGTTGTTCACGACAATGGACGCCGATGGAGCACTGTATAGTCTTTGTACTATCTCAAAGAACTGGCCCTTGACACCAAATTTCGTCAGAGCGGTGTATAGGTGGTCCCATTCTACTATATCGAACGCTTTCTCAGCGTCTACCGCGAGAAAGCATGCATCTGGCAACGGGGTATCAATTGGGAACCGTTGGGCACGGTGGTAATGGTCAATAACTGCGAGGGTTTTTCTCAAGTTGACTACTGATGAGCGATGTTTAACAAACCCTGTTTGGTCCGGGTGGACCAGGAGGGGTAAGACCTCTGCCAATCTATCAGCCAAGATCTTGGTCAGCAATTTATAATCTCCATTTAATAAGGAGATCGGCCTGTAGGACGAGGGTATAGTAGGGTCTCTATCGGGCTTGGGGATAATGCAAATGTTTGCATCCGAAAATCTAGAGTCGGGGATTGATGCTCCTGAAAGGTATTCAGAGAATAGTGTCGCCAATGTAGGGGCTATTTCGGGAGACAGAATTTTGTAATATTCCGCGGGGAGGCCATCAGGTCCTGCCGCTTTGCCAAGTTTGATACGCTTAATAGTGTTCATTACTTCTTGTTGCTGGATAGGGGCATTTAGGGAGGACAGCTGGTCGGGCGTTAGGGTAGGGACAGTTATATTGCTCCAGAACGAGCGTTTGTCTGGCTTTGAGATCTCTTGGCTATTGTATAGGTTAGAGTAAAAGGAGACAAACTCCTGCATAATTGCAGGGGTGTCCGTACAAAGTCCTCCCTTTGTAGCCAATGCCGGTATA
Organism: Bombina bombina; assembly: GCF_027579735.1. Lineage (NCBI taxonomy): Eukaryota > Metazoa > Chordata > Amphibia > Anura > Bombinatoridae > Bombina > Bombina bombina. The sequence goes on along the minus strand of NC_069501.1, from coordinate 529,844,109 downwards.
AAGGATTTGGGCGTGACAACTCTGACCATATTGGCCATGGTTTTTCCGGCCTTATTCCCATACCTATAGAATTTTCCCTGCCTATGTACCGCATATGTGTTATCCACCATCTGGATGTGTGTGTCCCTCTCTTGTTTGAGATCATAATAACGCTGTCTAGTGTGGCGCGTGGGATGAGACAAGTAAGAGTTATATGCTTCTGTGAGATTTGTTAGCATCTGGTCAGTTATCTTTTTAGCCTTCAGTCTATGGTGTGCCGTATAGGCCGTAATTCTCCCTCTCAAGACAGCTTTTGACGTGTGCCAGAAGAGGTCTGGGTTATTCTGATGCTGCGCATTGTCTGTACTATAGTCTATCCAATACGAGCGCAGTTGCTGACGGAAATCAGCGTTATTGTAAAGATAAGAGGGAAATCTCCATGTCCTCTGTGAGCTATGTGGGGGGGCCAGGTCTAGTAGCAGTCTGATGGGTGCGTGGTCTGAGATGGTAACAGGGTATATCATAGTATGGGGAATGTGTGGCGTAAGAGCAGGATGTGTCAGAAAGTAGTCGATCCTCGACATTGTGTGATGTGTTTTAGATATGCAAGTATAGTCTTTTTCTGTAGGATTACGTAACCTTTATAAGTCTACCAGTCCCAAGGCCTCCCTAAGACTCCTAGTGATTTTTGTTTCAGCTTTTTGTCTGCGAGATACAGCACGTAAGGTCGGGAGGGCTGGGGGTTCTACGAATCTGTCAATCGGTATGAGTTGTGTCATGTTGAAATCCCCCCCCATGATAATTGGGAGTCCACTCCTTTTTGCTAGCTTAAGTGTTAGCTGGTGCCAGAACTGGGGTGAAAGAGCATTGGGGCCATAGACATTACAAAGTAGGTACGTCTTGTCATACACAGGTTAGTAAGTATGTAGCGGACTTTGGTGTCTAAGTATGTGTCATTGAAAGTTAAATTAAGTCCCTTCCTGACCAAGATAGCCACCCCCCTCTTCCTACCCTCTGTGGGGGTGTTTATGACCTGTCCCACCCATCTAATCTTGAGTTTATCATGTTCCTCCTGGGTTAAGCGAGTCTCTTGCAAAAGAGCTATATCAATATGTATTGAATTTAAGAAATGTAGTATTTTACTGCGTTTAGCGGGAGAGGTGATACCTCCAACATTCCATGAAACTATGTTACACCGTAACGCCATAAGATAGGCAAGGAAAGATAAATTGGCCTGAACATGTTTTGGTTTTCTAAAAAGGGGACTACTGATTTGGGAACATGCATGGTATGTTCTGCATATTGGGGGGTCAACTTAGCAAAAATCTTGGTAGCCTGTGCCAGGGTGCTGTACTCACGGTTAGGAGGGGGAGGAAGAGGAGGCCCAAGGCTCAGTCCACATAGCCGCCGAATCTCAGGCTGTCGTTGGGGCAAAGGTTCCCTGGAGTGGAGGTGTGGTTGCTGCTGAGGATATAAAAACATTGGTATTAACGGAACATAAGGTAATATCTCCCAAAAACCCCCACCCAAACAAGACACTCCCTTGGTGCCCATCGGCATAATGCTCCTATGTGAGTAAGAGACCTTTATCAAGTATGTTTTGAGGCACTTATTTGAAGCAGTGGAGAGGTGCATAACGATCAAGTACAACCAGGTACCTAGTGGTATATGTGGTGATGAGGGTAGTCTTGGGTTTGGAGGTTTGAGCTTGTGTGTCAAAACAGTCGGATGATTTCTGTTGTTCCCTGGTGGGTGTGGGCTACGTGGGGGAGGCAGCTTAAGGCTTCCTAAGGGTAACCTATGATAGTGGAGAACAGTAAAGGTAAAAGGTAGCAGATGTGGTCGGTCAGGCGAGTCAATCTTCATATGGCTATGGAAATGTGTCCCACGCTTCCCAGTGCTCTGGTTAATATCTAGGTAGTGTGTGTATAGAGGAGGTCGTGGGTCTATTGTCTCTAGGGTCAGGTATTTGGAAAAACAGTGCACCATAACGTCGGGGAAAAGCAAGTAGAAAGGGGATAGCAATAAGTGGTATAGAACCCTAGCGGTCAAGTCAAGATCTAAAAGGACCTGTATGGGTGAAATGGACAATATAGGTGTGCCTAGCTGTAATAATGTGTATCTACCACTACAGGCGTATAGAGGCAGATATTTTCCTGGCACAGGTGCCATTGAACGAGAAGACAAGTATGAACCTTTTCTTGAACCTAAAACAGCAACACATACTTGCAAAGACAACAAAATAGATAAAACAATAGCTCTTGCCTTACCACACAGTGACATAGCATAACATGCAACATAGTAGGTTACAACAGTAAAAGGCAAAAGTGAAAACCTTCCATAACTTATAATCTCGGTCACCCCACACAAAAGACTAAAGATGACAAGAGTCTTTTTTTCCTTCATTGCTAGATGGGGTAAACAGCAGGTCAGGGCCCATTGGAGCCTGTCAGTTATCAGAGGGTCTGTATCCATGGTTCCTCCAGGAGAGACACGTTCCCCATATCTCTGTCTCTCCATGAAAAGACAGAAGAAGGAGGGGAAAAAGGAAAAGGAGCATTGTGTTCAAGTATCTGTAGTCAGCGTGCTGCATCTTGAATATCTTTGTCTAGATCTAGACTGCAGTTCCTGTGGAGTACGAAAGTATTTAGGCCCAGCAGGTGTTTGTAGTCTCAATTTTGCTGGGTATAGCAACATGGCTTGTTTTCCTTCTTTATGTAAACGGGAGCAAAGTGGGGCAAAGTCCCTGCGCAATTTAGTCACTTCAGCAGAGAAGTCCTGGAAAAGTAGCAGTCGTTTCCCTTCAAAAACTAGATCCCCGGAGTGGGCTCGATATGCTCTCAACAGAGCAAGCTTTTCTTGGTAATTAAGGCATTTGAAGATTATTTGCCTCGGATGGGCGTTAAGGGTCTCCAGGCCTTTATCAGGACCCAGACGGTGTGCTCTTTCAACGTCCAGGGGCAAGTGGTCTGCATTCATCTTAAGCAGCTTAGGGAGGGTCAAGGCAGTGAATTCCAGTAGATCCTTGTTTTTTATCGTTTCCGGGACCCCCACCACCCTAAGGTTGTTCCTTCGACTGCGGTTTTCGAGGTCATCAACCTTCTCCTGAAGTGCCTGGTTTTGGCGTTGAAGTTGTCTTACTGCGGTAGAAGTGGACGCCTGTCTGTCCTCCACATCCGATATGCGTTGTTCAGCATGAGTGAGCCTGGTGGAAAATTGGCGCACTTCACTAGTGAGGGTGTCAACCCCTGCCTGGAGGGATTCCATTTTAGGTAAGAAAAATGATTTAAGCTCTTGAAGCAGGGCAGCTGAATCTGTAGTGATCCCCTGAGAGGACCTATGGTAGGGTGGGGGTTCCATGGGTTGGTCTGTCGTCGGTCTTTTCTTTTCTGTGTGCTTGCCCCTAGAGGCCATTTTCCCTGTCCACGAGTGAGGAACAGGTGTAAAATAATGGTCAAGCTTCATACAAGATCTTCACTAGTCGTTTGCAGTGTTATTGGTGTTTATTCGTTACAACAGTGGGTGTCCCCCAGTCCTTAGAATAAAGGATATAAGATTTGGGAATAAGAGGCACAAGCTGTAGTGATTGAAGGTATAAAAACTTTTCAATTTTGTCGCACTTCACCTTTCCTCCCCTCTTTGATGATGCTTCAGCAAGTCAGTGTCCAGCCTGAGCAAAGTATAAGTGACTGTATTGGATGTTACGGCTATTCGCGTTGCCTGAGTGACAGTGTCAATGGGCGCAACAGCAGTGCCAAATAATTAAAAGTGTGAGACTTCTAGTGCACAGCACCTCTTGTATAGATCAGCGTCTTAATTGAGTAGTAAAGGATAGCCAGATGTTATAACTCCTAGTGTCCCATAGGTGGCAGTGCAGGACAAGGTCTCAGTAGTTGCAAAAACAGCACCCAACAGTTAAATGCACAAAGTTTTCACCATGCAGTGTTTTACACTATTCCCCTTCTCTCTGAAGATATGTTAATGTCCAGTTTAAACAGGGAGGGTTTTTACACTCCGTGTATGGGTGGCTTTGCTGAGTCTTCGCTCCCTAGTGCTAGTAACATTCAAGGGCTTAATGGAGAGTGAGTCTCTGTGTGTGTTTGACCGAAGTCAGTTGATAGACATCTTTTGCCCAGTTTTTATAGTGTATATATAGGTCACTCTGCTTTGTATTATGAAGAGGGGGGGGGAGGGGGGAGGGGGGGACAGGCCACGTGAAAATTAAGTGAAGAGGGTCTTTAGTGTAGTGGCTGTCTGCTGTTGCAATGCGTTAGTAAGCCTTTTAAGATAGCTTTCACTTTTTTATCAGGTATCAGCTGAAGCACCTGTAGTTTGAAACAGTCCAAAACATACCCTTTTGCAGATGATACTTAGAGGGATATTTCGTCTATGGCAAAGCGCTGTGTTGTTGCGCTCTTTCCGTGCCCAGGGAGTTATGTTATCCCGCCTTGGCCCCCCTCACCTCCGTGTCTCCACCGCTCCCTTATTGAAAAATAAAGTGTTAGGCATCGGTCAAGAACCTTAGCCTTCTCACCACCTCCGATTTCCTGTTGCGTGCAGCGGTGTTCTCGCAATGGGGTTAGTTCTCCTGCTGTGTGTACTGGGGAGAGGAGAGAGGAGGCCGCGGTCCAAGATGGCGCTCACCCCTTGCACTCCATTGCGCGACGCACAGTTTTTCCTTTCTGGGGGCAAGGGCGATGTAGTAGCCCTTCACACTTCTGTATCCGTTGGGGTTGAGGTGTACAGTTACCTCCAACAAGGTCAATACGTGTGGGGAACTAGTTATCAAAGCGTCTAATATGCAGCATTCGCGACGTCAAGTACGCTCGCCATAGTTCGACATACATCGCCGTCGCGGACCGTAATTACGTTCGCCATAGTTATCAAAAAACACGTCCAAAATATGCGCGTCAAGTACGGTGCGAAGAGAAGCGGACTCTTGTGATCGAAGTCTCAGCGATTCGAGCTTTTCCCAACTTTATTTATATGTCCAGTAAATTCAATGAACAGAGCACCTACTTTTTCAGCCGATGATATATATAGATATATATATATAGATATATATATATATATATATATATATAGATATATAAATATATATATTTATATTTATTTGTATATTTATCTATATCTATATCCATATCTATGTACATATATATATATTTTGGGCAATTTTATTTTTATTGTGCTATAGAATAGTAAATATAGCAAGTAGCTAGCTGACCGTTGAGTCTACTATGTATTTCTGTTTGTATTTTTATTCATTGCGATAAGTAAGGTCCAACACTGCACATACTAATTGTTAAAGAGAGGCATACTTGGAGCCTAATTCCTTCAAATAAAAAATTTCATTTCGTATGCTATAACGAATGCATTACATGCCCCCTCCCTAGTGTTTAACGTAATTTCTAATTTACTTCTTTCTTTTGCAGCATCATATAGATAGATATATATCTATCTGTATTTATATATATATATGAAGGGTATAGGAAACGACTAATAACTACAACAGTGGGAGCTAGCTTACCTTCGAGCCTTTTTTTTTTATTTCTATAGTAATTAATTGCGACAAGTTAGGTCCCACACTGTGCTCAAAATAGAGAGACACACTTGTAGCCAAATTCATTAAAGGCATTTTTTACTTTTTATATATTGGATCGAATGCATTTTTTATGTCGACCCCCCCCCCCCCACATTGTGTACATCTAATTTTATAATAGACTTCTGTTTCTTTTGCCACATCATATCTAGATATAGAGAGAGCAATACAGAGCGAGAGCAAGAGAGAGAGAGAGAGAGATGTCTATCTCTCTATTTTTATATATATATTAATATATCTGTATCTATCACTTTATATTTCTCTGTATGTATGTACATATGTTTCTATGTCATTTTAAAATATAATGTTAATGTATGTATGTATGTATGTATATATATATATATATATATGTACATATATACAAAGAGAGAGAGATATGAAGTTATAGATATTAATAGATACTTAAAAAAAAAATCTATATATTTATATATTTATATGTTTTAATTCATATATACTTTAAATTAATAAATGGAACACCAATATCATAGAATAAATTTTAAAGCGACAATACCAACCTTGAACTCTTCTCAAAGGAAAACCAAGCACATTTATGTACGTTCCGAATTATCATTTAAAATTCCATTTAGAATTATTTTAAAAATTAATATTAACCTTTTTAATTAGTGCTTTTGTTACCTTTATTTTAAAAAGAAGGAATCTAGGCTGAGAATCAAGAGAAATTCAATTGAACCACCCTTTAAAATTGTTTTTTGAATTGTTGTTTAATCTGCAAGGTCAACTCATGAATGATTGCCAATGGATAATTGAATTGTACTGCCAGTACAGTCAGTTTACCGTTGTCTTTTATGTCTCTAGGTAGGAGGATGAGAGTATAAATTTACTAAGCCTTAAAAAGTGGTGTATTTGATTCAATTTCTAGTGCTTGCCTTATCCTCACCATTTTCCCCACCATATATACAATTTATTTCAAAAATATATTTTACCCGTGTTATTGAATTTTTTGTAATTGTTCAATAAGGGTCTAGCTACATACTCAAAACTTAATATCTGAAGCATGAACATTAATTTTTCATATTTACTTTCACTTGACTCCTCAGATAACCTATTCTACGTGAAATAGCAATGGAGATGCGATAGTCAATCATATAACAATTCAAATTTTACAAATATCTTGCGGACCTGATTACGACAGTGTGGATCAGGTCCGCAAGACCTTGCTGAATATCCTTTCTCTATTCAGCATTGCAACAGCAGGTCTTGTGAGCTCCTGCTGCAACGCCGCACCCTGCAAACTTGAGGATAATTGACGACCAGAAGGTAGTGTCAATCAACACGATGGTACTGTATAATTTGTAATTGTTGCGATTACTGTCCGCCTCATAAGATCTGGTGGACAGTGTTATCAATCATCAGTCTTTATACTGCTGCTCTCTATTTTACTATTTCTTGTGATTCTTAATAATTGCCAGAAACACGTCCCCTTATGTGCTTTCATTTATATATATTTGCAGCTATATATTTTTATATACTGCAGCTATATATTTTTTGAAATTGTTGCATATTTATACTGATTTACCTTGTTTTTTTCCATGTCACTAGAAATTAATATTTAAATCAATACAGTGAGACAGTAATAACTGCAATAAACTAATTTTTTAATGTTTCTTTTTTTATATTTTTTTTATAAATAAACAAAACCAAAACAAAAATCAAATATCATTTAGCGCCTGCTGCATATGACGAACTGCCCTAGCAACTGCGCGTAGGGCCTCTGCAAGTTCGTCAAACACCGGCTGCAGAAATGGTCCCGTTTGTGTCCCCTGATCTCGATCTAGAAAAATAACCAAATAATGTATGTTAGAGAAATAATTGATCAATATCGAATTTTGAAAACATTATATTATTTTCACTTACATTCCACTATAGGCACCTCCTCTTCTTCCTCCCTTGGCAATGCTTCGTCAACAAATAACTCCCCCTCCTCTTCCTCAAAAGGCGGCATCTCCTCCTCCTCCTCCTCCCCCCCCAGCCACCTCCACTGCTGGTGGAATTATCCCCAGTACTTGGTCGTCTGTAAGAGATGAAACATAGTAATGAATAAGTATTATTCAGATCACTGTCCAATACCAAATTGTACCATTCTTTCATTAACAAAAATGTTCAAAGTCTCCAAAATATTTTTTTTTTAATAATTTTATAAATGCATAAACTAATTTAAAAATATAAATTTTCCCTTTCATCTTTTATAAAGAGATTATAAATGTTTTCAATCATGATAGTTTAATTCATTCTTCTATTTCTATGAAAAGCATATCTAGATATTCTCCGTAGTTGAAGATTTGTTAATGATCAGAGATGTCTTGATTAAAAGCAAAATCCATATGCAATGTGATAACTTCCTCAAATGATAGATATAGAATTAAGTAAATGGATTTCAACTATATCGTCAATGTTTAAAATTATTCAAATCTTTTTTGTAAAATTTCAAAGAAAATGTTTGTTTTTATTGTCCTTTCAACATGCTGGCTTTAATAACATTTAAAATATTACAAATTGTAAAGTTAGATTTTTCAAACATAGTATGATAATTTTAAAGTTACCTTGGATATCAGGGACTTCAGCTCTCCCTGAATCCACATGAGGTGCTGTGATATATCTCATCGGCAACGGTGGTGAGGAGTGGTTGCTCCTGGGCGTTGCCATAGATACTGGCCGCATGTATCGTGGCACTAGATCACGCCTGCGATCTGTGAAAATATAAATGTTTATGTACACATTAGATACAGGTTATATATTATTGTTATGTATCTTCAGCATCCATGTACGTAAATTGCCCCCCCAAAAAAAATAAAAATTGAGAGATAACGAGCAATATCTTGCTCTCTCTTGTCTCTCCCTGTCTCTCTTGTCTTCCACTCTCTCGTCTTTATCTCTCTCATCTGTCTCTCTTTCTCTCTCTCGTCTTATCTCTCTCTCTCTCTCTCTCTCTCTCTGTCTCTTTCTGTCTCTCTCTCTGTCTCTCTAGATATCGATATATAGATATATAGTTCTATATACATATCAATATCTAAATAGATATATAGATATATAGATATATAGATATATAGATATATAGATATATAGATATATAGATATAAAGATATATAGATATATAGACAAATAAAAAATGATATTCTATATATGTTTAAACTTGAATGTATATGATGGAGCATGAAATTTTTTTTTTACATTCTATATTATATATATGGATAATATAGGTAAGGTTGAACTAAAAAATAGTATTGCATTGACTCTCAACACAATTATTTTTTTTGCTATGAATTTTTGAATTAGAGTAAATTAAATACATAGAAAGAAAAAAATGTCCGGATAAAAATTAAATTACATTCTTCAAAAAATGTAATGTAATTCCTGTAACACAGTAAAATACAAAAAAAAAAAAAATTAATCAATGAAGAATCAATGTAATTGATGATTGCTTGCGTCATTTAAGTATCCCTCATATAAACTTCTGATATACGTACATATACGGACCAGTGCTCTTAACGCTTCATAGCGTTCACGCTCCCGTCGCCGAAGGTCAGAAAACCTTCGCAGGCAGCTGCGACGTGTCCTGGTGATACCGGACACCCTCCTCATCCTCCGCATCATCTCATAGATGATGCGGTCTCTGTCCTCGTGTATCATCCCCCGTACACTGCCTATGCGACGGGGAAAGTACCTATTCATCCCGTAAACCAATATCAATAATTCACCCTGGGTGAACGGTACAGACATTATTGCAATATCAATCTAAAAAAATTTATGATTTTTTTTTCAAAATGCGACATACATATATCAATAATAGAGAAATATCATTGGTTGTTGTAAGTGTACATAAAAATATCAATATTTGGTTGGCGGATTATATGTAGCACGTGTTCCTGACTAATAAACATGCAATTGACCTTTTCAAATGATATCATACATGCGCCACTAATTACTCTCATGACAATCACAAACTATAAATGTCAAATACGAGATTTACATAGGATTGTCTTGAATCATAATATTCCTGTTTACTGTCAATTTTTTTATCAAAACTAATTGTGGTATATTGCTGTCGCCTTAAAAAATTAAAATATGTGTATTTAAAAATGTCAAGATTCACTAAGGCCTAAATGTTATTTGTTTACAATGAATATCTTTCTCAATAAACATCCAAAAAAATACAACGATGGCGTTATATAAATAAGTGCAAATTGTAATCCGTCATGATAGTCTGTAGGATGTCATACTTGTCTACTAGTATAAATATTTTGATGTATAGAGGATGAACATTCATTCCAAACACAAACGTTAACAATTCGGCCTGAGTGAATATTGACAATATCAACTACAAAAATATCTCATATATTAGTGCGACGGCGATATACAAAATAAAGACTAATTTGATTGGTTCTTGGCTGTAAATACATGATATTCGGTTGGCTGATTGCATGTCTCACGTGTTCAACATTACTACCGGTTCTAAAAAATATAACAAATATTCGGTACGCTATTTAAATGTCTCACGGGTTCATAACATTACTTAACATAAAAAAAACATGCGACAGTATTAAAGCTTAACATAAAAAAATCATGAGTATTAAAGCAAGGCATATAAAATTATTTTACTTACGGTTTATTCAAATCTCGAATTGTGAGATTGCCTGTATTCATGCGGGTACAAAGTATAAGCAAATATTTAAAGAGATCCCTCTCCTGTCGGACAATAGACAAAAAGTAAAATAAGCTGTCCACTTTTATAGACAAGTATGACACACTGTAGACAAGTATGACGGATTCATCGTCATCAAATAATTTATACTGCGACATCAATATAATTTAAAACTTTATCTACGATAGCTTTGCAGAGACATCAAAAGATCCTTATTATTCGATCATTAAAGTAAACGGGCGTCATAAATGACGAAATTATATTAATAATATTCAATTTGTTATAATTACAATAAGAAATGTCAATTGTTAACTGCTAATTGAAATTTTTTATTCTAAGTCTATAAAAGGAAATCTAAAATGGAGTCAAATCACCTATGCTTTACAAGAGCTGTAGGTGCAACAGAGTTACTATTTATTGAGAGAGATTATTTATTTATTCATTTATTCTCTTGCTGCTATTTTTATCTTGTGATGTCTGCGCCTGGTAAAACAAAGTCAGGGCGCAGCGTGCAATTTAATTTTGAGCAGAACCGGATTTTAGTGACCCTTGTTTTAGAACATTATGATTTTATTATTGGTTCTAAAGCCCATAAGACCTCGCTCTCCAGAAAATCTGCAATTTGGAGAGCAATCGCCGACAGTGTGTCCGCCGAAGGGAATCATCCCAAAACGGTGGACAACTGTAAGAAGCGATTTTCGGACATCAAAAGACGATTAAAGGCCAAGCTGGCCAGGGAGTTACAGTCTGCACGTCAGACCGGTGGTGGCGAGCCATATGTGGCTGAACTTAGAGACTATGAAGTTCAGCTGCGGGAGAAGCTGGGAGCAAACATGACGGTCGGTCTGGATTTAGTGGGGCATGATACTGACGAGTTGGCAGGTAAGATGATATTTATAGAAATATTCCTGTGGCACATTTTTTTTAATGTTCCATCAAAGGTTTTTTAGAGGGACATAACACCAACATTTTTTATTTTATGAATTTGAAAGAGAATATAATGTAAAACATCATTTTAAGTTACTTATATTATCTATTATTTTGAATATTTGTTAAAATTATTTGATGAAAAGCATATCTATATATGCTCAATAGCTGCTGATTGGATGCTGCACATAGAAGCATCATGTGATTGGAACACCATTGTGCATTGCTTTTACTTCAAATAAGGAAATTTTAGAAATTGAGAAAAAGAAAATATTAAAGTCAATAGGAATGTGTTTCACATTTATATTATCAATATGAATCATGAAATAAAGAATTTCAGTTTAATGCCCCTTTTAAGATCATTATGTGCAATATTAGTCTTAATTTATTTATTTTTTGTTGTTGTTGAAGCATCTACCAGTGCAGCAGCTGCTGTCGATGCTGCTGCCACAGATAGTGAAGATGCTGCTGATGGTGATGAAACACTACCATTGCCCGTCAGTATCCACACTGAATCCAGCCACAGCTTCTCCTCGGCCGCCACGCACCCGGACATTATGTGCAGCACCCCTGATGTAGCAAGCATTGGCCGATCTACAGGTATGTTTACTATTATTAGCTTGATATCAATTTTTTTTTAAGTGGTATGATTGTTCAATTTTCTAAATATGTATATTCATTTTTATTTATCTAGTTGATGTCCGAAGGGCTTTAGGACCACCTCCAAGATCTACGATCTCCTCCTCAGGTAAAAAATATAAAATAAATAAATAAATATTTAAAAATATTATCTTTCTTTGCAAATCCTGAATGTAAGCTTAAAAGACAGGCCATTGGGGATTTAGAACCTGGGTAACGCTTATTGATTGGTGTCTATATGTAAACATCCAATCAAAAAATGGTCTACCTTTTATTGAAATTTTATGTGCCTGCTTGTAATATTTCTTTTTTAAAGATTTTCAAGGAAAGACAAAAAGAAAAATAATCATTATAGATAATAGGATTAAATAATAATCTTGCTTAATATGTCATGATCTATCTGAATCATGTAAGTTTAGTTCATACTAGACTATCACTGTAATGATATTTACATATATTTTAATTTACAATTCTATGCAAATTAAAATGAATGTAAGGTTTGGATAATCACCTGTGTATGGCATGACCATTCTTTGAGGCCTATTTAACAAATGTCTGTCGGACATGATCCAACTGTGCCGATCAGGTCTGACAGACATAGCCGAATGTGAAGAGCAATACATTCTCAGAACTCAGAGCAGGTGGACAGGGTTATGGAGCTGTGGTCTTTAGACTGTTGCTTCATAAGTGTTGTTTGCCAAGAGTCTGAATACTCCCAATAAAAACAGCCCTTAAAGCTACTTACGGAGCTTGATAAATGGACCTCTATATCTCTCTCTCTCTTATGTATTAAACGACAAATGGAGTTGTAGGTACAAAGTTTATTGCGAGCATGCAGGATTTAAAGAAAATGCAGTTTTAAACAAACGTATAAAGAATGCTGCTCCATACCCTTGACGCTATTCACCACAATTGAGTCTGATCTTGTTTATTGAACAACACATGCTGACGGCCCATTGTCCGTTACTCTGAAGGGGCCATTCTCTACATTCAGTGAGTTATTGTGGACATGATCTGCACTGTTGGATCATGTCCAACAGAACAAAGAAAAAGACTCCTAGAATATATTCTCTGTGCATCATCATTGTCAATACGCAAACTTATCACACCATTAGTGGTGCTTGTAATCATGTCATTGATTAATCAACAATCTAATCAGATTTTGATATTGTTGAATTTCTAAAATTGATGTGTTAACAATGATGTTGTACGGTGAATAATTTATTATAAATTTGAATATGAAATATTTTTGATAATAAGCCCCTTTACAAGTAGAAATGAATATACACATTCTTATTTATTTTCTACATTTAAGATAACATACAATATCCAAATCAGTAATGTTCAAATACTGTGTCTTACAAATTTGATTGTGTTATGATTTATTTAAGATATATGTTTAATATCATATGCATTTAATACTTCCAAATACATTAATTTAACTAACAATATATTTTTACTTTTTAATTTTTTTAGATGCCGAGCGTGCATTACTGACTTCGGAGGAGATCGACTGTTGTCTTTGTGAGCTGAGAGATTTCACAGAGGAGTCGTCCCTGGGAGAGACCCTATTTCCAGAATCACAGGATCAGGGAATTTCCCAGGGAACATCAGAAATAGATTCTCTCAGTCGTTCTGCCCCTCCTGACCCCGAACAACCAGCTGCTTTGGACCCTGGTGACCCTCATGCCCCTGTTGGTCATGCCCCATCAGCTCATGGCCGTGCTGATCCTGGCCACCGACTGCCTCGCATCTCTGATGAGGAGGCAGTCGGGGAAATGTTAGATCTGGCCAGGCAGTACCGGGCAGAACACCGTGAGTTGCGTGGGGCATTAAGCTTATCTATTGAGCAACAGGGGCAGGTATTAAATCGGGTCATTCAAGTAGATAGGGAAAGATTAGATATAGAAAGGGAAAGGTGTAGAATAGACACAGCAAGATTAGATCTTGAAAGAGAAAGGTGTAGAGTAGATACAGCTAGATTAGATTTAGAGAGGGAAAGATTTGAATACAAGCGACGTAGGGACAGTTGTAGAATAGAGTTAGAGAGGGATAGATTAAATTATGAAATGCAGAGGGATAGCGATAGATTAAATTTTGATAGGGAAAGATTAGCTTTTGATAGGGCCAGAGCAGCTGAAGAACAGCTAGAACGGCAGCGTCGGGAGAGGGTGGACGAAGACAACAGGGTTTTAAATCGTCAGCTGATTTTAAACTTTGGGAGAAGGGGAACAAGGGAGAGATCACTCCCCCTCTCTCCCTCACCCAAAAGAAAAAAAGATTAGGGTGTTTTAATGTGCTCATTTTATTAGGGTCTTTTATATAATTTTTATTAGGTATGTGTTTATTTTTAATTTTTTTACATTTTAAAAATATGAATAAAATATTTTTAAAAATGTATTGATGTTTTTTTAAACATTTAAAAATATGAATTAAATATTTTTAATGTTTTAAATAAATGTCTTGATGTTTTTCTTATTTTTAATTTAAAAATATGTCTTGAATATTTTTAAAATATTTTAAAATGTCGATGTTTTTACTATTTTTAATTTTTAAATATGCAATGAATATTTTGATATTAAATAAATGTCGACGTTTTTATGATTTTTCTTTTAAAAATATGATTCCAATATTTTTAAATTTTAATTTTTTTTGTTTTTAATTTAAAAATATGATTCCAATATTTTTAATTTTTTTTTTGTTGTTTTTAATTTAAAAATATGATTCCAATATTTCTTTTAAAAATATTTTTTTAATAAAAATATATATCAACATTATTAATAAATGTGTTTGTTATTACTTGATTCACACGTTACAAATGACTGATGTTCTAATCGAATGCAGAAGTAAAATATTAACTACTCTTATTATTAAATGTTAAATGTAATAAACATATTATTTTCTTTTTTTTTATAAGATTTGGAATATTGAGCTTTTGGATAAAAAACTCAATTATAATAAATTGTACTTGAATCAATATTTCTAGTTTAAATATTCATTGTATAAATGTGATATTCACATTTGTTCAAAATTTTTATAATTGTCTTAATATCTTTATTTTACAATTAAAGTCCCTACCCTTCGACAGAACTTTTTTATTGGTTGATGAATGTATACACTAATCAAGAAGAACAACCAAGGTAGTTCAACAAAATGGTTTTGCATCGAAAGTTACACAAATTATATTTATTTTAAAATATATTAATATTGTTTTAAATTTTAAAATATTAATAATTACTATTTAGAATACAATTGTATGCTCTATATGAATAACACATAAAAAATTTTAGTTCAGTGTCTCTTTATTAGTTATAACATTATAATAAATATATTTAGATATAGAAAAATCTTGATAAAGAGAGATATTGAAAGAGAGAGGGTTTGTGTGAGAGAAAGAGGGAGGGATTGAGAGAGAGATAGAGATAGATGGATTGTGAGAGAGTGAGGGATTGTGTGAGAGAGAGAGAGAGAAAGAGGGGGGGATTGTGTGTGTGAGAGAGAGAGAGAGAGAGAGAGAGGGGGGATTGTATCAGAGAAAGAGTGATTGTGTGAGAGAGCGAGAGAAAGAGGGGGGGATTGAGTGAGAAAGAGGGGGGATTGTAAGAGAGAAGGGGATTGTGAGAGAGAGAGAGAGAGAGAGAGAGAGAGGGGGGGGGATTGTGTGAGAGAGAGAGAGGCGGGGGATGGTGTGTGAGAGAGAGAGAGGCGGGGGATGGTGTGTGAGAGAGAGAGAGGGATTGTGAGGGGGGTTTGTGAGAGAGAGAGAGAGATAGAGGGGGGAGAGAGAGAGAGGGAGAGATTGATATTGAGAGTGAGAGAAAGAGAGAGATAGAGAAAAAATGTGATATAGATGAAGACAGACAGTACGAAAAACAACTATATACATTTATAAAACTGTAGCGCACTGCTGTTAGGTCCATTAATGTTAATAAAAATTTGATTGGCTATTTTATATTATTATAATGTGACCGTTAAAATTAATGTACATAACATTGAGCTCATGACCAATAAAGGGACAATTAACCAATTAATTTGTTGTATTTTTTATGCAGATAGAGCATGACATTTTAATCAAGCTTTTAATTTTCTCCTAATCAACGATGTTCTTCATTATCTTGTTCGATTAATTGTAAATGCAACAATGTAATTATTGATTCTGTGACATTTATGGTGATAAACCGGTTTATTCTAAAATACAAGTATGCCTAAAGAAATGAAATAAAACGGTCATTTTTATAAAAGGAAATGCAGAATATTAACACATAATAATAAATATTTCTTGTTATAGGCTTACAAATAACAAAAGAGTCAAGTGTAGATCTTCAAAAAATGTGTTTAATGAGATTTTATTAAACATGTGTCTCATCAACTTTACATTAAACAATAGCAACATTTGCCCAAATAAACCATTTACAATCAATGGCTTTACAATGATATACAATTTCATTCATAGAAACAACAATATTTGCTCAAAGGTAATCCAAAATATAGCAGCTTTTGGATTACAAATAATAATGTAAAGAAAAACACAAATAAAAACTGTATGTTGCACAATCAACCTTCTTGCCCAAAAACCCCCTGGATATAGACTGATCTCCATATCTATATCCGGGATTTTTAGGGCAATATTGTGCAACATACAGCAAACCATAAAAATTAAGGAGACTTTGGAGGGGGCGTACTGAAGGACACCACCAGAGATGTCCAAGCAGCGGAAACGGCTCTTCAGCACGCCAAAGGTGCGCTCAATCACAGATCTTGTTGCCTTGTGTGCACGGTTGTAGCGCACCTCTTCCACTCCGTTGGGGTTTTGGACGGGTGGGAACAGCCACGGAAGACACGGATACCCAGAATCACCTTGAAAAAAAAAATTGAGAATTGACATTAGCAATAGGAATGATTAAAATATTTCATATACATATGGTTAAAGCATTGTTTTTAAACCAATGGGCCGTGGCACACTAGTGTGCCATGTCAGAGATCCTCAGGTGTGCCGTGGCTGACAACAGTGCGGTTGTGTACCTCTTTCAAAACTCTAAATATTGGGAGGTATTTGAGGGGATCATCAGGCAGCATTTACAACCATGACATTAACATTCATTCACAGACAATCACTATGATTGCTTGTGAATGAGTGTCAATATGTCATGTATATTTTGTAGGAGGCATGGCATGACAGCACAGTACAGTGTGTGTGTGTGTGTGTGAATATATATATATATATATATATATATAAATATATAAACATATATATATATATATATATATATATATATATAAACACATATATATAAATATAAATAAAAAAAAAAAAATATATATATATATATATATAAACACACATATATATATATCCTGTATAAGGCTACAATGTATGATTTTGTAACATTTTTCAATGTAATAAAGTGTGCCACGGACAATAAAAGGTTTTTAAATCACTGGGTTAGAGTATGTAATAGATATTTACCTATCAAGATTCCCTCTGGCATTTGGCCCTCCTGGAACCGATGGTAGATGGCAGAATTCCGGAGGACGAAGGAATCGTGATTGCAGCCAGGGAGTCCAGATCGAACACTCATCACCCTCAACCTGGCGTCACAGATGACCTGGATATTCAGCGAGTGATTGGATTTCCTATCCCGGTAGGGCTCTTCTTCATCCCTGGTAGGCTGCACTAGGATGTGAGTGCAGTCAATGGCCCCCAATACCCTTGGCAATCCAGCTGGATGGTAGAACTGGAGCTTGACAGCATGCCACTCCTCCGGTGTGTTTGGGAAGTGGACATGATGGACTAGGCATCGGTGCAAAGCATCCAGGACAACCTTCAGATGACGTGAGAAGGTTGTCTGGCTCATACCAACGCCTAGACCTGTCACAGCCTGGAATGACCCAGTTGCCAAGAAATAGAGGACCGCAAGAAGCTTTACCATCTCAGGGATTGCCCTCGTTCTTCTAGTGAGTGGCTCGAGAGAGTCCGCGATCTCAACATAGAGCCTCTCAATAGAGGCCCTATCCAGTCGAAATCGACGGATCACCTCTCGGTCACTGAGGGCATGGAGCCCAATCCTTGGGTAGAAAACCCTTGGCACTCGCCGGCGTCTTCCATGTTGTATTGCAGCCATCAACACCCGTCTTGCCCTGCGTCTCCTTAATAAAAGCACAAAATTGACAACATTGAGGATGTCCATCCTCAAACCAAGAACCAAACAATAATAATGAAAAGCAGTGATTGAACAGCCCCTTTTATAATGCCTAGTTTCACAGATGTGAACGTTTTCAGTAATTAACTACATTGGTGCAGCAATCATTACCTAAGACATGGCTTGCACATTTTGTTAAGTATTGCGTCATATAACGCTCAATTAAAGTGACTAATTGATCAACAACTAAATACTAGTGACGTATATGTCTTTTTTAACGCGTCATTTGACGAGCACAATACGATGTTCATAAACATATCTTATTGAGCCATTCAGGTGTGTATCACCTGTAAGAAATGCAGGTGTCTGTTTAATTATGAAAATTATTTATTCAAAACACATGAGTATGTTGCTCTAGTTTCAATGTTATTTCATATTTTTCTGTTTGGATGGCAGCATTATGAAGGTGAAAAAGGTCAGTGATTACTGTGTTTTACTATTAAATATTAGAGAATTAAGAATTTTCAATCCTAAGTAACAAAAAGAATGCTGTGTTGAACATTATGTGAAATATTGGGTTATTCTGGATGTGATTCCTAATAACATTTACAAATCAAATGTATTTTGAAAGTGCAGTTAAACATTGACATGAAGCTGACATTTATAATTGCATTGTAGCTACAAAAAGGGATCCTAGCAAATGACTGAACTCATTTCAATGTATTTTTAAAGTACAAAGTTACACAGTGACATAAATCCATGAAATTTATAAAGGCATTTTATCTCCAAAAAGGGATACTAGCAACTGACTTAAAAACATTATCAAACATTATCCTAATGATTTACCTTAGCCTCAACGATGCTGCCATCCAAACCAAATCAGAATTCATATAATGCCGATGTAAATTTGCATGTGTTTTGGATAATTGATTGATAGTCTAATTTGTATTGTGTGTAATTAAATAATAGCCTCTTTTGTATTGTGTATAATTAATTGATAGCATTATTGATGTGCATTGTTTCGAATATTTTGCTATCCTTTGTGTTCATGTGTTTTTCATTTTCAAAATTATAACATTTGCTGTGCATTGTTTTCCTTCTTTTCATATCCTTTGTGTGCATGAGTTTTTCATGTTCAAAATTATAACAATTGCTGTGCATTGTTTTCATTCTTTTCCTATCCTTTGTGTGCATGTGTTTTTCATGTTCAAAATTATAACATTTGCTGTGCATTGTTTTCATTCTTTTCCTATCCTTTGTGTGCATGTGTTTTTCTTTTTAAAAATTATAACAATTGCTGTGCATTGTTTTCATTCTTTTCCTATCCTTTGTGTGCATGTGTTTTTCATGTTCAAAATTATAACATTTGCTGTGCATTGTTTTCATTCTTTTCATATTCTTTGTGTGCATGTGTTTTTCATTTTCAAAATGGAACAATTGCTGTGCATTGTTTTCATTCTTTTACTATCCTTTGTGTGCATGTGTTTTTCTTTTAAAAAATTATAACAATTGCTGTGCATTGTTTTCATTCTTTTGTCATCCTTTGTGTGCATGTGTTTTTCAGTTCCATAAACTCTAACAAGTGGCAAAAAAAATATATATTTTCCATTGTTTTATTAGGTGACATGATCGACTCGAGCCCATTGACTACTATAGGATCCGCGACCTCTGAGGCGGCGCATTGAAAATGAGGTACGCTGCGTCGGATACGACGCGAGCGTAAGTGGTCATTTTTTGATAACTATCAGAAAGCTTCTAATTGTGTTGAATAGCAGGGCGAAAGCATTGGAATCCGCAAGTTTTCCAGAGGTTTTCTATTCGAATCGATCTGTGTCGAATTGAGAGCGCCGAATCGTATGTTATGTCACCAAAAATCAACTTCGGCCGATTTAGACACTTTGATAACTGAGGCGAAGCCAGTTCGCGACGTGTACGACGCGGATTTTCGGCCGATTTCAAGTAGACCTTTTGATAACTACCCCCCTTTATCTGCAACATGACGAGAATCAGATTTGAAATTGTTATATATGTCTTATTATACGCCTAACAAGGGATATAAATGGCACAATACTATTTTTTTTTTTTTTTTTTTTGAAAATAATTTTTTTATTGAGGCATTGAAAATTGACAACATAAAGAATATATCCAGTCACAGAACAGTAGATACAGAAAAAAACTTATACATTTCACATATGAAGAGTAAACAAGAATTAATTAAGACATTGGTGTGCTAGAATAGTATTTGTTATCACAGCGTCCCATCCATAGTAGTGTCATACATGTATGGAAGTTGGGATCAGTGGCATGAGATAAATAGCTAGGTCAAAAACAGAAGAATAAGGGTGAACATAAGTTATAATACTACTATTATGATCTCTAATATGAAATGTAAAACTGTAAATAAAAAAACATGTGTGACTGGAACATATATAGATGCCTCATTTTTTTTTTTTTTTTTTGTAACTGAAAACTAATGGTCCCCACTCTGCAATAAAGGCATTCTAAGAATTAAATAAAAGTAAGAGGTAGGGAGTTGGTTGTTGTCAGGCCTCCCATAGGCCTGTAAATAAGGGGGTGGGGAAGCAGCGGACCAAAGCCGCTAATAATAAAGGAGAGATGGGAGGGCGGAGCCAATCAATACGTTATAAAGGTGTAGGCTAGAGGGCTATTTAATTATATGAGGTGGGGGACTCAAAGAAGGAGGATGAAAATACTCATGGCAGATAAATTATAGAGAAGTGGTATGCATACTATAGAATATGTGTAAGTCAAAGTTACTAACTAAGCTAATGTTAAAATAAAAGAATATGGTTTCACTAGGAGCTGAGGCTAGCACAATTTGAGACCCTGACATATGGACAAAAATCAAGCTTATTAAACTATATAGTAACAGGTGATGAGCATAAAAATAAAAACAAGGGTATATATACTAGCTAAAGAGAGTAGGGTGTTGCACCTCCAATAAGGTAAATACTAGTTTCAGGAGCTTAAATATTGGTATGGTACCTAGGTAAATTGTATGCAGGGACCAAAAATGCGTATAAGAGTAGAATAGTGTGAAGAATATGTAGGGGAGATGTTAGTCGGAGGACAATCTTCCTGGGGTTATATACGTTATAGAGGTATAGGCAAAAGGGCTATTTAATTATGTGAGGAGGGGGACTCAAAGAAGGAGGATGAAAATACTCATTGCATATAAAAGTGGAATAGTGTGAAGAATATGCGGGGGAGATGTTAGTCGGAGGCCAATCTTCCTGGAGCTATACTTCCACTAGCCTAAGGCCATAGCAATGGCATATAGTGTGATAAAATAGCTAGCTAACAGACAAACTCAATATGTAACAATAAATAAGGAGGATTGTGAGCTGGTTTGTCATGACATAACTATGAGGCCCAAATAACAAAATTTAAAAGTTATGTGAACTTCAAAAACATAAAACAATAGGAATGAATAAGCTTGCATATGATAAGTAATAAGGTGGGATAGTTGTTTGTATCTATATTGCTAGTGCAGGCTAGTATCTTACCTAGGCATAATAGTCTGGGTTATAAAGTAGTAGAGTTTGTACTATACCGTAGAGCTAGCTCTGCTGAGGATATTATATAACAGTAGATCCCCACTAGCAATAGCCAATGAGAGAAACAAGCATAATCATTATATTACCCCATCAGAACTTCCTGCAGAACCCAGTAAAGCAAGGGTTCATCTTAGAATAAGATATACTGTTAACTGGGACTATCTCCAAAAAAAAACAAAAAAAAAAAAACATGCCCAGCAAAAGTATCACAAACAAAACCACATCACCCTCAAACATCAATTAGAGATGAATAAATATTAATAACTGAGGTGATTATCTAAGGACTCTACATGGAGGTCTCACAGCTAGTGCAGGGTGAGACTTTCTGAAGTTGCATGAGGTATAGAGAGGGTATCTCAACTGTAGATGGAACATAAATATTACAAGTAGTTAAAGCATTATCAAAAAGACATATAACATTCAACTTTTTTAGGTATAGGGCTATGTGCATAAAACGCTAGTTTAAGTGACTGGTATGCAGAACTGGGAGGTAAGTTCAGTGTCAGACAAGATGGCGTCTCTCTGTATATGTAAGTGTTGTTAGCCTATCCCAGTACGCAACAACTCCTGTATTTGTCGCGTTGTGGATATCTGAGCCTGGAAATGATGCCTGTTCCCAGATAGTGTCCCATGGGCTAAACTCTGGGCTCGGAGTAGAGGGATCAAATAGCAGCCGATAGGTAAGTAAGGGCTCTGGAGGGCAGTGAAATCACTCAAGTCCCGGTTTGGTTTATCTCTGTGCCAGGGTAATTTGCAGTGCGGTAAGTGCCCAGGCTCGTTGCTCATATCACTAAGCCGCAGTTCAAACCAGTTACACAAGCCTGCTGCTAAATGCCGTTCTCTCCCCTCTATATCGGTCTC
Organism: Bombina bombina; assembly: GCF_027579735.1. Classification (NCBI taxonomy): domain Eukaryota; kingdom Metazoa; phylum Chordata; class Amphibia; order Anura; family Bombinatoridae; genus Bombina; species Bombina bombina. The sequence continues at coordinate 529,821,726 of NC_069501.1, read as the reverse complement.
CTCTTTAAGAAGCGGCGGGTGCGTAGCTGTTAAGTCCCAAACATGGGAAGGGACATCCTCGGTAGTAATAGACGGAGTTGAGTTTACCTGAACCCCTACCTCGGCCGGCCGCTCCAAGGCAGAAGCCAGGCAAGTAACGGAGAGGTCACATGTGATTGCAGGCTGTCGGGGGAGGATAATGATGTCCGGGTTAACCGCATCAGCCATTGAATCCTGCCGGTATGTAGTCCCAGTCCAAGGGTGAGAGATGTTAATATCTCCAGCTGTTACATCAGGAGTTGTCTCAATCTTTAGTGATATGCATTTGAGTAGAATGCTGAACTGCGTATCCATGCGGTAACTCAGCATGGCGAAGGCTTCAATGATCTCAGAGTCCATCATTCTGGGTTAATATGAGGTCCGGTCAATCTCCCAAGTGTGGATTGTTCTGCTTATGATAAGGGCTGGTGTCACCTTTGCTGGAGTAACGTTTTAGGGTGATTAAATAGCTTTTAAAGATTGTCAAAGATTGTTAAAGCAGGAGCTCACAAAACCTGCGTCTGCCCTGTTTGATAGTTGGCTCCGCCCCCCGGCACAATACTATTTTTAATAAATGCCCTAAGTGTCATTATATAGGAGCTGACTTAGTACATATGATTTGGAATTGTCCTAAAATAAACCAACTCTGGTTAAAACTAGAATATTGAATTCAAAATAAAATGAAATTAGCAGAATTACAATTTCAGATATCCCAGATTATACTTCTTTGTACTAGTCTGTAGATGAAAATAAACTCATCAATTCCATGATATTAGCAACAAGAAGCCTAATCTTTCATAAATGGAAGGAGAAGAACACACTGAAACTTTTTTAAAGTTATAGATTTTATTAAGAAACAATCGGCTAGATTACGAGTTTTGCGTTAGGCTTAAAAAGCAGTGTTGGCCGGTCCCAATGCTGCTTTTATCCTACCGCTGGTATTACGAGTCTTGCAGGTACAGGTTTACCGCTCACTTTTTTGTCCAGACTTGGAAATACCGCAAATCCACATACATAAATTGTGTATCCTATTTTTTCAATGGGACTTGCATAGCGCCGGTATTACAAGTCTGCCAAAAAGTGAGCGGTACACCCTCTCCTGTTAAGACTGGTACCACATTTTAAAGTCAGTAGTTAAGAGTTTTACACTACAACACCGTAGCATAAAACTCTTACCTAAAGTGCTAAAAAGTACACTAACACCCATAAACTACCTATTAACCCCTAAACCGAGGTCCTCCCGCAAACACACAAAAAAAAAAAAAATTAACCCCTAATCTGCCGAACCGGACATCGCTGCCACTATAATAAATATATTAACCCCTAAACCGCCGCATTCCCGCATCGCAAACACTAGTTAAATATTATTAACCCCTAATCTGCTACCCCTAACATCGTCGACACCTACCTACATTTATTAACCCCTAATCTGCCACCCCCAACGTCGCCGCAACTATATTAAATTTATTAACCCCTAAATCTAAGTCTAACCCTAACACCCCCTAACTTAAAATAAATATAACTATCATTAACTAAATAATTCCTATTTAAAACTAAATACTTACCTATAAAATAAAACCTAAGCTAGCTACAATATAACTAATAGTTACATTGTATCTAGCTTAGGGTTTATTTTTATTTTACAGGCAAGTTTGTATTTATTTTAGCTAGCTAGAATAGATACTAAATAGTTATTAACTATTTAATAACTACCTAGCTAAAATAAATACAAAAGTACCTGTAAAATAAAACCTAACCTAAGTTACAATTACACCTACACTACACTATAATAAAATGAATTCCCTAAATTAAATACAATTAAATACAATTAAATAAAATTTTCTAAAGTACAAAAAAAACAAACACTAAATTACAGAAAATAATAAACAAATTACAAGATTTTTAAACTAATTACACATAATCTAATCCCCCTAACAAAATTAAAAAGCCCCCAAAATAAAAAAGCCCTACCCTACACTAAATTACAAATAGCCCTTAAAAGGTCATTTTGCAGGGCATTGCCCCAAAGTAATCAGCTCTTTGACCTGTAAAAAAATTACAAATCCCCACCCAACATTAAAACCCACCACCCACACAACCAACCCTACTCTAAAACCCACCCAATACCCCCTTAAAAAGAACACTATCCCCTTGAAGATCACCTTACCGGGAGAAGTCTTCACCCAACCGGGCCGAAGTCCTCAACGAAGCCGGCAGAAGTGATCCTCCAGATGGGCAGAAGTCTTTATCCAGATGGCATCTTCTATCTTCATCCATCCGGCGCAGAGCGAGTCCATCTTCAAGATATCCGACACGGAGCATCCTCTTCATCCGAAGACTGAATGAAGGTCCCTTTAAATGACGTCATCCAAGATGGCGTCCCTTCAATTCCGATTGGCTGATAGAATTCTATCAGCCAATCAGAATTAAGGTAGAAAAAATCCTATTGGCTGATGCAATCAGCCAATAGGATTGAAGTTCAATCCTATTGGCTGATCCAATCAGCCAATAGGATTGAGCTGGCATTATATTGGCTGCTCCAATCAGCCAATAGAATGCCAGCTCAATCCTATTGGCCAATTACATCAGCCAATAGGATTTTTTTCTACCTTAATTCCGATTGGCTGATAGAATTCTATCAGCCAATCGGAATTGAAGGGACGCCATCTTGGATGACGTAATTTAAAGGAACCTTCATTCATTCTTGGCCTTCGGATGAAGAGGATGCTGCGTGTTGGATGTGTTGAAGATGGGCCCGCTCCGCACCGGATGGATGAAGATAGAAGATGCCGTCTGGATGAAGACTTCTGCCCGTCTGGAGGACCACTTCTGCTGGCTTCGTTGAGGACTTCGGCCTGGTTGGGTGAACACTTCTCCCGGTAAGGTTATCTTCAAGGGGTTAGTGTTAGGTTTTTTTTAAGGGGGTATTGGGTGGGTTTTAGAGTAGGGTTGGTTGTGTGGGTTGTGGGTTTTAATGTTGGGGGGGGGATTTGTAATTTTTTTTACAGGTAAAAGAGCTGATTACTTTGGGGCAATGCCCCGCAAAAGGCCCCTTTAAGGGCTATTTGTAATTTAGTGTAGGGTAGGGCTTTTTTTTTATTTTGGAGGGCTTTTCTATTTTGGAGGGCTTTTTTATTTTGTTAGGGGGATTAGATTAGGTGTAATTAGTTTAAAAATCTTGTAATTTGTTTATTATTTTCTGTAATTTAGTGTTTGTTTGTTTTTTGCACTTTAGATAATTTTATTTAATTGTATTTAATTTAGGGAATTAATTTAATTTTTTTTAAATTTAAATATTTATTTAAACCAGCAATATAAGGTCCATACAGAATTTGCATATTGAGAAAAACATTGTAAAAGAACAAAACATAAATAGAAAATATACTTAATATTTAAAAAATAATTCACATGAAAAAGAAAAAACAAATTATCTCAATATCTTCTAGATCTCTTTCACACAGATCAATTGATATTTGAATAAAGCTATTATTGTACCTAACATTGCTTGGAATTTTCCAGTATTCATTATTACCCATAAAATACAATAAAACAAACAAACAAAAAAAATCCTCTCCTTCACCTTCCTCAAACCTACTTTCTTCTTCCCTTACGTTGGTTCTTTAACCTTCCCTAGCAAGAGACCAGGAGATAGCAGGCATCAAATCTCTAAATGGGTATACTAGCTGTTCTTGTTGAGTTTTATCTAATGAATTTATCAAAGAACCCCATTTTTTAAAAAACATATTAACTTCATTCTCCTTATGTGCTTGCACGGCATATTGTTCTATAATCATTTGTTTCATGAGGAAATTCTTCCATTCTTTGAATTTTAGATTTTTTCTATTATTCCAATTTTTAAATATTACACTTCTAACAGTAAGTACAACCATATTTATTAATTTGTTGTCTTGCTTCATGCTTTTATTAGTATTCAAGAATATTATTTGTTCTAGATTGATATGACTTTGTCTATTAAGAATTTTTGAGAGCCAATATTCAATTTTTGACCCAAACTGTTTAATCATTGGGCACTCCCATATCATATGAATGAGGTCTGCTGCATATAATCTACATTTAGGACATTTATCAAACTCCTTGTTACCCCATTCTGCTCCTTTTTGGGGGGTATAATATGTTTTATACAACAATTTTATATGTGAATTAATTTAATTATAGTTTAGTGTTAGGTGTAATTGTAACTTAGGTTAGGTTTTATTTTACAGGTACTTTTGTATTTATTTTAAATAGGTAGTTATTACATAGTTAATAACTATTTAATCTACCTAGTTAAAATAAATACAAACTTGCCTGTAAAATAAAAATAAACCCAAAGCTAGATACAATGTAACTAGGGATGGGCGAATGTTTCACAACATTCGAAATATGAAACAAATTTTAACACATTAGTTTGTTCGAATCAAATTTTGAATGTTTACATAACATTCTAACATTCGATTTTCGAATATTCGGTTTCAAATTTTACAATTACATTCGAAAATATTAGTTTCGAAAAAATTTGAATTTATATTTGTAATAGTATTTCTAATGCTTTCTTTAAATGCAATATTCGAATTATGCAATATTCGAATTCGAAAGATTCAAATTTATATGTTTGTAATAGTATTCTTTAAATGTAATATTCGAATTATGCAATATACTATATAGAAACATTTGAAATTATATATTTGTATCTATTATGTATCAATTTACTAGATTCCCTCCCTACCACATGAACTATTGAACTTCAGAATAGTATTTGTTAAACAGAATGTTAAATTCGAAATTTCGAATGTGGACATTTGATATAATTATAAACATTCGAATTTGAAAGTGACATTCCAAAACTGTAAATAGCATTTGATTATAGAATTTTTAAGAATATTCGTTCTTATCAACATTCGGATTTATAATTCGAATTTCGGTAATAACATTCGTTCTAACATTCGAATTCGGAAATTTACACATTCGCCCATCCCTAAATGTAACTATTAGTTATATTGTAGCTAGCTTAGGGTTTATTTTACAGGTAAGTATTTAGTTTTAAATTGGAATAATTTAGTTAATTATAGTTATATTTATTTTGACTTATTTAAATTATATTTAAGTTAGGAGGTGTTAGGGTTAGGGTTAGACTTAGGTTTAGGGGTTAATATGTTTATTATAGTGGCGACGACGTTGGGGGCAGTGAATTAAGGGTTAATAAGTGTAGGTAGGTTGCGGCGACATTTGGGGGTGGCAGATTAGGGTTTAATAAATATAAAGTAGGTGGCGGCGGTGTCCGGAGTGGCAGATTAGGGGTTAATAAGTATAATGTAGGTGGCGGCGGTGTCCGGAGCGGCAGATTAGGAGTTAATAATATAATGTAGGTGTCTGCGATGTCGGGGGCAGCAGATTAGCGGTTAATAAGTGTGAGATTAGGGGTATTTAGACTCTGGGTTCATGTTAGGGTGTTAGGTGTAAACATAAATTTTATTTCCCCATAGGAATCAATGGGGTTGCGTTAAGAGCTAAACACTGCTTTTTTGCAGGTGTTAGACTTTTTTCCAGCCGGCTCTCCCCGTTGATTCCTATGGGGAAATCGTGCACGAGCACGTTACACCAGCTCACCGCTGACTTAAGCAGCGCTGGTATTGAAGTGAGATTTTGAGCAAAATTTTGCTCAATGCTCACTTCTTGTCTTTTAACGCTGGGTTTGTAAAAACTCGAAATACCAGCGCTGTATGTAAGTGAGCGGTGAGCATAAACTGCTCATTAGCACCGCACCCCTTTTAACGCAAAACTCGTAATCTACCCGAATGTATCCTAGAACAAAGAAATACTGACACAAATGTTGAATTTCACCTTTCTTCTTTCTTTAGGAAATGGTCTATTTTTTATTAAATCGCTCACTAAACGAGAACAAGCTATAATGATACACCCCTTTAAAAATTCAGATTTGGTACTTTTGGAAATATGGTGATTATATGATCATGGAATGTTGAGGAAGGGGATTTATTTAAAGGTTTTTTGTTGTTGTTGTTGTTGTGTTATGATTTCTTTGAATGTCTGTTATAATTAAAACAGACAAACTACCTAGAACTGACATTTAGTCAATGTTACTATAACTATACAGAAGAATTGTATAAGTGGCATAGACTGGAAATGTAATGATTTCTTCTTTCTGTTATAATTGTCATTACAAACCAGAGGATTTTTTCCTCATTTTTCTTTTTTTTCTTCCTTTCTGTAATCTGCATATGCTATAAATAAAATATTTTTTTTTAAAAAGAATTATATTCCACCAGTCTTAACGTAAAATAACTGTCCACTGAAGGTAATAAAGATTAAGAAATTAATTTCTAACACCTCTCTCTCTCCTTGCCTTCTCCTTGATGAAGCAAAGAACTACTGGGAAAGAAGGGGAAGTAGGAGGTATATATAAAGCTCTGGAAGGGTGTCTTTACCTCCTCCAGGTACCAGGTGATGTAATCCCCCTCACTACCATTAAAGACACCAAAACCTTTTCCTCCTGCGGCATCAGTAGCCAACCCCAGCTCTTCATTTGACATTCTAGGAGCCTGAATCAATGCCAACACATTGAAACTCTCCAAAAAGGCTGCCCAGACCTGTAGCCATATAAAATTATGAACTGTTTACCACCAGTCATAGATAAAGGCAATCTCCAACAAAATACCCTGCCCATCTGAATGATGCTGCATTCAAAATTCAAATTTTTTAAGAATGGGGATCTTTCAACATCCCCATAGGAACCCCCTGAAAATGCTGCATGACCCTAACAAGGGTGAGACAACACTCCATCCTCTCAGAGTCGAAGGTGATGCCCAAAAAAAACTATGAACCATGACCGGGAACCCCGAATTCTTTGGCCATTCTGTAAAAACATCAAACATTGTGACACAATCCTTTGAATCTGCTGGGTCCACAAAAAAAAGTTTTCAACAGTTCGTTTTATATTGATTTCTGTCCATTGTGCACTACTTAGACAAAACAGCCCAGTAAGTGATACAGTGTTGGGTGCACCATGAGTAACGTCACGTAAATTACGGACAAGATTGCAAGAACATCTTCGTAATATAAAAAATGTAATATAAAAAACGTGGCCAAAGATCTAGAAAAAATAATTAGTCACCTAAGTAGCTTATCACTTCTATAAGTACCATCAATCTAAAGTTGATGGTTTACAATGTTGTGGATTACAAAAAATCAGTTTGGTAATAAGAGGAGGAGATATAGAGAAAATATTGCTGCAGAATGAAAGCAGATCTATATACCTGCTAAATTCAGTCCAGCCCATGGACTAAACGAACATAATAACAATTTCTCCTATCTCTAAGTAATCAGAAAGTATATGAATATAACCACAGATAAACTCAATGGTGTACATTAGAAATTTTAGAATCATGATACCCAATAAATAGAAATAGATGACAACATCATAAACATAAAGTGACTGTATTCATATCCTAAATTCTAATAATGCTTAGAATATAAATCCATTAAAAGAGAAATAAAGAAGACTAAAATTAAATAAATAAGTAAGAATGTATCACTAGAGACGACAAGGATTCAAATACACACTACCTGATAATGTCCCCAACCTGATACCCTTCTATATAGAAAAATCAGACATAGTCTCTCTATATTTAAAAAAAAAGTAGTATGATCTACTTACAAACAATATAAGACTTGTGATGTATACAAATAATGACAAGCACAGGGAAAGTCAGGTTACAAGAAACTTGTTAACACTATAATTATAATAGTAAGAAATACAGTATATTAGCTCAAAGATATAGTTACACAGTACATTACGCACCTAATTAATAATATTTGCACTAATAGGGATCTAATACCCCCATACTGCCTATTATTGTATGAATTAGGATAAGTATTGAAATCACGATCACAATGTTCACATTAATATCCAATAAAGAACATTAAATATTAAAAATAGTTAGGATTTGTTAGAAGTTACACCCTATATGCACACATTCATCAAACAAATTTCACGATACTTAAAATATAAGTATATCATCTTTTAACATAATAAAATGTAAACAAATTTAGCATTAACATAATGACCATTATTAAAATAAGTCCCACGTAGAACTGATATCGACCTTATAAATAACGAGAATATAAGTCTTCATAAATAATCATTCATGCAATTAAAGGATAAGCAATTGCAATAATGTAGTAGAAATATATCCAATGCAGGGTCATGTAGCAAGAATTGGTAATGACATCCAGACTTTAAGTGGCTAAAGTGAGATTCATTTGGATTGGTCAAAAGGTCATAATAGGTGATGTCAGCTGGCTCATAAAGAGTCATGGGAAACGCCGCGCTCTCACCATTTAAGAAAGCCATTCAGTGGCGAAACATGTCAGGGGACAGGAGGGAATCTGTGTAGATTTTAATGTGCAATGAGCTGCTGGTAAATTCGCTTAACACAAACCAACAATGTATGCGCATGCCCACTGTTAACTTATAACTAGATGTGTTGGAATGTGTAGCGCTTTATATATATAGATGTCCATGTTTGTAAGCAGAGGTAATTAAGCAGCTAGTCTCATGAGCAGTATTTCAATGAGACCAGTTACACAGGGAGCCAGCAAATGAAGCATATAATATTCTAATGATTACATTTGTCTCTTCAATGATAGCAGTGAATATACCCGAATGTATTTAAAGAGCATAATTTTGATATTTCAGACAGATAAGCTTTGCAACCAATACAATAAGGTCATTACTTAACTCTGCTGATCTGGGATATGAGATATTCTACCTCTATTTAGCAACATAATTATTGCACTCATGTGTATTGCACAAATGAGCAGACATGCTTAGAACCACATTTATTTATAGGCCATGGTTTAAAACCTACAGCCTAGGTCTGGATTGATTTGTGTATTTTTCAAATCACCCTAGTTAAGCTTACGGATGATTAACACATGATTTATTTACCAGCTTTAACTTATTTGTGTTTTTAAGTATGGGGTGTTTTACATTTTTTAATCATCTTAATATAGGTTATATTTTAGACAGCGTATCACTGTCACAATCTCATTGCTCTATACTTAATATAGCCTATAAGGAATGTGAGTGCTCCCTAAGTGTACATACCATCAGTCCAGGACTGATTTAAGTTTTCTCTTCCTAATACACAGCACCGCCACCCCAAAATGAATAACTCTGGTACAATAAATTAATAGTACAATAAGAAATTTAGTTTACTGGGGAATTTCTGACTACACCACAAGTAGTGCTATTAGTGCTTTTCCTTTCCTCTGACATCTATCCCTTGAGTCCTGCCTCTTCTGTGACCCCTGTGTGGCTCAGAAGGCTGTATTAATTGCACATCTCCAGTGTCAACCCCCCTAGGGGGAAGAGGCTTAACCCTTTGTGGTTTACCTCCCTAGGACTACGAAACTTCATACAGGCCTTACCGACCTAACCAACTGTGAGTGCGGAACCCGGCCATCCTCCTGCTATGGGGGCCTCCCTCAACAAGAAGCTATCATCTGAATCCAGACTAATCCTGTCCGCCCAAGACTCCATGAGGTGGAAGGAGTCCTCCTCACCACAGTTGCCTTCCTTAGAAGATGCAGAGAATGGGAACCAGGACCTTCCAAGAATTCACCAGCAACTGTAGGCGATAAACTTCCCTTTAGCCCCCAGTGGAAGGCAAACAGACATTGCAGTATCTGAAGCTAATTCGTCCCTAACTCAAGTGAAACTGCTTGACCTGCCCTGAAATGCCCCCACAGAGGGACCCACACCTCACGTACAAGGAGTAGGAGAAACAAAATCTACCCCTGAAGAAGAATCCAGAGAAACTTCATCCCCCTTTCTTTTACTTACACAGATTAACCTTAACTATCCATTGAACCCTACTGGATACTTTACTGGGCCTACCTTTTCTAAAAGACCTAACACCCCTAAAGGCAGCAGACTGAGAAACCACAGGGATCCCCTCCTTCTAACAGACTCCTGGGAACGATCACCTCCAGCTCCTCCCACCAGACTTAATACCACACTAGACAGGTTAACCCAATTATGACTGGCCCCAACACTGATCAAGGCCTCCAGAACTCAAGGGTTTTTCCCTCAACACCCCACCAACCTCAGGCCTGGGAAGGCCATCCTCCACCTCTGGCAAACCCCTTTCAAGGCAGCTCTCCTCTGCAGCTTCTGGCTCCAAAGGACTGTGCCCCCCTCCTCCTTCTCCTTTAGCTCACATGACCAAGGTGTCTGCCGTGTGCTCACTGCTGCTCCGAAAACAACATCCACCTCCCCACAAGATCCTCCACCTGAGATGTGGCCACGATCTGCTTCTCCCTTGCGCAGAAACCTTTTGCCTATTGGAAATAATCGTCTGCCCATATACTGTATTGGGTATTTATAAAAATTAGGGACATATTTCCAGCATCTGCATTGCTTCTATAGTTGTTATATGTTACTTCATTCACCACTTCCTAGGTAATCATTCACCACTTCCTTGGTACTGTCCTTATGCATTACATCAAGCTGTCTTCTGGTCTCTTCAGTAGACTGACAAATTAAATATTAAATAGTGTTTTGCAGTGTCATGTCCAGTCCTGTGTTTTGCAAGTCTGTTTCTAATCAGTGATCCTTTCCAAACACCAAAGCATAAAAAATCTGCTTTTTAATCTGAGGTCAGTGACAAACTCTTCTACTATCTCATGTGGTAGCTGCACCCTTGAGTTAACCACAAAGGACCAGATTACAAGTGGAGCACTAATTTATTGCACACCTGTAAATAAACAGACATTACAAGTGGCTGGTTATTGCTACTGCAAGCTTGCAATAGAAATTAGCGCTCATAAAATTAACCAGTGATCAGATCTCTGGTTAGTTTTATAAATGTCCCCCAATTGGCTCCAAAATTAAGTAGCTGTTTATGGGGGAAAAATGTAGCATCTTTAATTGTATTAATAAAAACTGCACGAACTGTAGTTTTATGGGGTTTAAGTTGGCGGGTGCCTTTAGATAACTATCTATGAAAAACTGTGTTTTTGCTAAAAATATATATTTATATGCTTATATACATAGATATTTATGAGCTTATATGTGTATATAAACACATAAATATATATTTATATACATATACAGTATAGTTCAATTTGCTGCCCGTTGCTGCGCTAGGTTCTCTGCCATGTCTCACGGCATGAAAATGAGGATCCCATTGGAGCCTATTGAAGCTCGCTCTATTGAGCGCAAAGCTTCCATGCAATGTGAACACAATGCACTTAACTTCAAATAACAGCTTTTAATCCAGCCCAAAATGTTTACACGTTTAATTTTTATTGGGAGAACAGCATGTGGTAAATTTTTCCTAACAATATTGTAATTGTCACAATCATCTGATAATTAAAAACTGTTAAAAATGTCTATAGCCGCTGGCACAGCAACAGGTAAAAGCAAAGCTAGTTTCTGATCATCTGAAAAATGTAGAGGTGTTTGTGGATTTCATATACATTGTAAACCTTTGTTTAAAGGATCCCTACACTTCTTCCATATTCCCCACAAACCAGAGTTCTGGTGGTGGTTTGAGACAAGCATCACTTGAAAATGTCATTGTTCTTGTGCTGGAAAATATTAACTTGTAACTTCTCCATGCTGTGTATCCATGTTTATTTTCTTGTATTATTTCTGTATTTCAATTCCCTGAGAAACACTCCTGGTAATATATGCTTATTTATATAGAAAAAAAGAGACAAACCATTTTCTGCAAAAAGATCAAAAAGCTATAGAACTACTGCTTGGAAGCCTCTTCTTTTATCTTGTTCCCTCTGCCCCCTGATTTCACTTCCTGTAGCAATGATATTATGTAAAATCACTGCAAACAGTACTTAACATAATGGGTAGTACCTGTTACACTGCTTAGTACATTAAGCACAGAATTTTGATTTTTTTTTTAATAAAATGTTTTAAGCTGATTTTGAGCCTGTGCTGGGCAGACTTGCAAATGTGAGCCTACTTTCCGCAATGTAAGAACACTTGCTCAGGGTGATTGACAGGCCCTTCTCTTGCACGTTTGGTTGCACAACAGAAGAGGGCAGCGTTACACACTCAAGCGAGTGTGTAATGATACATCCAGGCAGCAGAGTTACAGGGTCCACTGCCTGTTCAATGTGAAGCCGTGCGGACAGAATCTCAAGTACATTGGGCCCTTTGTTTTGTTTTTTTCCTAATTTCCTACATCATATCCAAAGAAAAATGTCATCTCACTCATCTTTGTCATCGAGTGTGGTTGTGGGAGAAAAAAAAATGGGGGTGAATAGGTAGATTTTTTAAGATATAAAGGAGAACAGTGAGAGATTTCTATAGCATTTTTAAAAAGAGCAATACTACCTCTATTCGCTTATGATTAAAAGTATAGGGTGCACTACATATGTATAGTGATCGTAAAAATGCTTTGCATAAAAACAAATGACTGAACTTACCAAATACCAAACAGTTGAGTTGCAATACCAAACTAAGCACTACTTGTAATCTAGCCCTCAATTTTTTAAAGTGAAGAATTGTTTGCATTTCGGGAGGATATTTTTCAGGCTGATCTTTTTCTTTTATTATGAGCTGGAGAAATCAATATTCATCAATGTCCTGTTTCATACATAGCCAAAAATTGCTGGTTATAATTAGTGTATACAATTTTTAGTTTAGCATAAGCCATAAGGTTCAATCCTCAGTCAATACATATTTCATATTAATTACCATAATAATATATACTTATTTTTCCTTCTAAAAATAGAGATTCTTATATAAATGCTGTCACTAAAGTAGAATTCAGATATAAGTATAAAGACTTGACAATCAATTAAATATGCTGATACAATTTATTATAATTTTTTTCATGCTATTCTATAAACATATAAAGATTAACATAACAATACAGCCCAGAAATCAGAAGAAACCCACTTACATTATATTTTGGGACAGTTCATATTTTTAGATAGGTGGTTGTGGCTTATTAAACATTAGCTTGCATTTTCATATATTTCATAGTGATTTGCCTCACTATAGGATACTCTGTATACTTAGGTAATCCACACCACAGATCTACATTCTACTATATTAGAAATATTTCTTCCAAGAGGTAAGACTCTCCTACAAATATGTTATTTTATGGAGAACATCTGTTTGACCTCGAAATCAATGTGTTACTTAGGAATTTGAAACATAGCTTCCCTGGAGGTTTTTCTCCATTCAACAGACCTGGAGTTAAGGACCTACTTGCATTAGCTCAGGTGGGTTCCTAAATCAGTACCACACAAATTGAATGATTTAAAAAGAAAAATGTGCTTAAATCATAGCCTGGTAGGGTCTGATGTGGATAGATTAAATTATGTTTTATAAACACATTATAGGAGATACTGTATGTATTTTGTGACCCTTGTAGTTCTTCTGTGTCTTCAGATACAAGGCAGGTGGACATGTGGAGAAGTTTTACAAGCAGGAGTGACTACCTTAGGTGTTTTGTCATGTCTGATTTTTCTTCTATGTTTGCTATATATTTATTTGGACAAACTGCTTCACAAAAAAGTCACTTACTAAGGGGACTCATGGGGATTTTTAGGTAAAATCAGGAGAGCAAGGAAATAAGAGAGTAAAGTAAGTAAACACAGTTACATAGTTAGGGGTATTTAAACAGTTTGGAACTATTATTAAGCAGAGAATGCAGCTTTGGAACCCTTGCTAATTCAACTGAAATGACTGACATGCCCTGCTCCAAGGGGAGGGGTCACACAAACATTTGCTTGTGTAATGCTAAATGTGTCTTCCATACCCTAAATGCAGGAGAGCAGGATCCCTAGCTTTTAATAGGTTTAAGAAGCATAAACAACTAGCAATTTACATTTGCAAAGTATAATTGGTAGGTTAAAGGCCAATCATTTGCTAAGCAAATACACAAATTACTAATGTTTATGATGAACAGTTTATTCACAGTTCAAACTTTCAGTCACTCTCCCCTTTATCTTCTTCTATTAGAAGTAGTAACATCAAACACTGTGGGGGACTTTAAGAATACCTGGGATAACCATAAGGCCATCCTATGAACTAGATAAATTTATACTTTTAGAAAATTTTGGGCAGACTTGTTGGGCCTATGGCTCTTATTTGCCGTCAATATCTATGTTTCATGTTCTTTTGAAGGGGGAGACAGGTTACATTTACCAGACAAGGTTTTGCTCACTTGGACATCCTAAAACCTAAGGAAGCAACTGCATGGAGTGTGCAGTGAAGGAAATCCTAAAGCCAAAAGCACAATAGATGACAAGCAATCAAAAAGTAAAAAACACAAAACCCTTTGTGCTTTTTTGCTAAAGGGACAAAAAGGTCACTTGCATTTTATAAGTTATCCCTGAATCAGTAATTAACATTTTTTTTTGCACATGATAGTAAATTGCACAAAAACTACTGATCAAAGTGCTGTAGTTAATTTTTATATTCAAACATCATGTCCCTTTAAGTGTTCAAAAGTATGAAGTCTTCTTAAAACTTTTTTTGTGTGGCTTATGATGTAATTGGTCATTATTAACGCAATGGTGTTTATAAAAAGGATTTGTTTCTAGACATTTAGTTCACTGTAATTATTTATTTAGTTTTGGGTTTTTTGCCCTTGATTTCTTTGACACAGACTGAGGTTTTTAGAGTTTAACTCTTTATATTTTGATATTTTTACCTTTTTTGTACACAGGTATATTGGTATTTTGTTAGAGTGGTTTGCAAACAATTATGTGGATGAAATAACATTTTATATAATATAAATAATACTTAGAAAATATAGTAATATTTATTTTTATATATTAAATAATCCAAACAAACATGTATGGAAAATAGAAAATGTTAAAAATAAATAGATTTAAACCCCATGAGCCCCATTGCTCATTCCTTCCACATTCTGTCCCCATACACTGTATCTCAACCACAATATCCCATCAATCCTGGAATCAATAGTTCAAAATGAGGTCTTCTACACTCAGGCCATCCCACCATCTGTGCATCCAGTAGAGTAAAAACCTCCAGATATTGAATAAATGCATGGCGCAATCAGGAAATGCGACATAGAAGATGTAGGTAAAGACAGGGCAATGTCTAATAATATTTACAGTTGTACAAGAAGAGAAAATAAGAAAGCTTTCTCTACATGATTCTTGCGACAACATATCCGAGTAGAGACAGTAACATCAGTAATGAGGAGGATGCTAAAACAAAAACAAAAAAAAGTCAGTAAACCGTTACAGTCCACTGTAACACAGAATTTGGCAAATTAATTTTTACATAACTCAAAATTGTCAATTTTTTAAATTTTTATAATCTAGGACACATATACCATTTTTTTTAATTATTATTATTATTATTATTATTATTATTTTAAAAAACAACTTACATTTGAACCAGTAATAATCATATTATAGAAAAATC
Organism: Bombina bombina; assembly: GCF_027579735.1. Lineage (NCBI taxonomy): Eukaryota > Metazoa > Chordata > Amphibia > Anura > Bombinatoridae > Bombina > Bombina bombina. Next base: position 529,806,257 of record NC_069501.1, on the reverse strand, counting down.
TGGTTGTATTTAAAGTTATAAGTATATAATGTATAAGTTAAAAGAACTTTCACACAAATTATTGTTTTGTTGATTATTTGGTATGTTAACTAGGGTTACCAATAAACAAATTCATAATTTTAAGAAATATTTTAATGTAAAGGGACATGATACCCAAATGTTGATGCACATGAAAGTGATGCAGCAAAGTTGTAAAAAACTGATAGAAAATATCAGCTGGACATCTCTATGTAAAAAAGGAAGATATTTTAACTCAAATTTCCCAACTATTCACTATAAAGAGACTTCAATCAGCCAATCAGGTTGCTTGTTCCAGGACAAGCTAGGGAGTGTGCATCTGGCATGTTGAAGCACAGTCATGTTATTTTCCTATTCAGTTTAAGTAAGTTCTATGAAATCTCATGAGATCACAGCAAAGGCAAAGCATTACCTCCGCAATGCTGATTGACTATTTTTTTTTTTTTTTTTTGGGGGGGGTTCAAATTGCAGTTGGCCAGCTGCTGAAATATTACTGTTTACACAGCACTTACTCTGGTGAGCTGCAGAAAATTTGAGGTAAAATATACTTTTTTAACATAGAGATGCTCAAGGGATATTTCCTTGTCATCTTTTTACAGTTATACTGCATCACTTTCAAGTGATTTAGCATATGAGTATTTTGTCCCTTTATAAGCAAGGAAGTGTATTTAGCAAGGGTGTTACTCACCAGTCACAGAATACGAATCACTGTGAAGTTCTTCATCATCTGAGAATTAAATAAAAAATAAACAGTTAATTGTAGTGCACATTTAGATTTTTTTTTAATCCAAACACCTTTTTCAGGAACAGTTTTCAACTAAAGTATATGGAGCCGATTTATCAAGGGCCAACTGCTGCTCCTTAACTGGTCCGACGTCTCTGAGAGGTGGACAGCAATCAACCCGATCAGATACGATTGGGTTGATTGACAACCCCTGCTAGCGGCTGATTGGCCGCGAGTCTGTAGGGGGCGGCATTGCACAAGCAGTTCACCAGAACTGCTTGTGCAATGCTAAATGCTGACTGCGCATGCTGTCGGCATTCAGCGATATCTGTCGAATATGATATGCTACATGCTATGCTATATATCTATCATGTCGGACAGACATAGATAAATCGGCCCCTTTGTGTTATTATACTGTTATTATACATATTTCCCCTAAATTGGCAATTAATTTAAAAGAAAACATTTAAATATGCTATGTGAATTTTGGACACATGTTTTTATTAAAATGGACACAATAGTTAGAAAATGTATTCTCGTATAAAGGAAAAATATAGGTAATGTGTGAGGTTTGGAAATATATTTAAAAAAAACCATTTAATTTGGAGATCAAACAGTGCTACATTGTGTGACTCTTTTTTGTATAATACTAACATTTAGAAGAGAAAGGATGGTATGTGCAATGCAGTGAAGTGCTAGAAAGAAGGAAATATGTAAGATACTTGTTTAAAACTATAGTATCAAATCAAACTTATTCACAAAAAAGATAAAGTGCACCTTATAAAATATAATAAATATTCTTTAAAATTACTGTCTGGCACTTGGTGAACTAGGAGGCCTATATGCACCAATTGAATGAAACCACTTGTCCATTTATGGTTTACAAGAAGTGGATAGCATTTAAGACATTTTGTATCCAGTGTTACCAGGGGCGTATTTTGGCCTAGGGAAACAAGGCACTTGCCTAGGGCGGCAGATTGGAGGGGAGCAGCACTTTTTGAATCTTTGTAGGGAGCAGCAGGTGACTTAACTAGTTCTAGCCATCTGAATTATATATATATATATATATATATATATATATATATATATATATATATATATATATATATATATATATATATATATATATATATATATATATATATATATATATACAGGGAGTGCAGAATTATTAGGCAAGTTGTATTTTTGAGGATTAATTTTATTATTGAACAACAACCATGTTCTCAATGAACCCAAAAAACTCATTAATATCAAAGCTGAATAGTTTTGGAAGTAGTTTTTAGTTTGTTTTTAGTTATAGCTATTTTAGGGGGATATCTGTGTGTGCAGGTGACTATTACTGTGCATAATTATTAGGCAACTTAACAAAAAACAAATATATACCCATTTCAATTATTTATTTTTACCAGTGAAACCAATATAACATCTCAACATTCACAAATATACATTTCTGACATTCAAAAACAAAACAAAAACAAATCAGTGACCAATATAGCCACCTTTCTTTGCAAGGACACTCAAAAGCCTGCCATCCATGGATTCTCTCAGTGTTTTGATCTTTTCACCATCAACATTGCATGCAGTAGCAACCACAGCCTCCCAGACACTGTTCAGAGAGGTGTACTGTTTTCCCTCCTTGTAAATCTCACATTTGATGATGGACCACAGGTTCTCAATGGGGTTCAGATCAGGTGAACAAGGAGGCCATGTCATTAGATTTTCTTCTTTTATACCCTTTCTTGCCAGCCACGCTGTGGAGTACTTGGACGCATGTGATGGAGCATTGTCCTGCATGAAAATCATGTTTTTCTTGAAGGATGCAGACTTCTTCCTGTACCACTGCTTGAAGAAGGTGTCTTCCAGAAACTGGCAGTAGGACTGGGAGTTGAGCTTGACTTAATCCTCAACCCGAAAAGGCCCCACAAGCTCATCTTTGATGATACCAGCCCAAACCAGTACTCCACCTCCACCTTGCTGGCATCTGAGTCGGACTGGAGCTCTCTGCCCTTTACCAATCCAGCCACGGGCCCATCCATCTGGCCCATCAAGACTCACTCTCATTTCATCAGTCCATAAAACCTTAGAAAAATCAGTCTTGAGATATTTCTTGGCCCAGTCTTGACGTTTCAGCTTGTGTGTCTTGTTCAGTGGTGGTCGTCTTTCAGCCTTTCTTACCTTGGCCATGTCTCTGAGTATTGCACACCTTGTGCTTTTGGGCACTCCAGTGATGTTGCAGCTCTGAAATATGGCCAAACTGGTGGCAAGTGGCATCTTGGCAGCTGCACGCTTGACTTTTCTCAGTTCATGGGCAGTTATTTTGCGCCTTGGTTTTTCCACATGCTTCTTGCGACCCTGTTGACTATTTTGAATGAAACGCTTGATTGTTCGATGATCACGCTTCAGAAGCTTTGCAATTTTAAGAGTGCTGCATCCCTCTGCAAGATATCTCACTATTTTTGACTTTTCTGAGCCTGTCAAGTCCTTCTTTTGACCCATTTTGCTAAAGGAAAGGAAGTTGCCTAATAATTATGCACACCTGATATAGGGTGTTGATGTCATTAGACCACACCCCTTCTCATTACAGAGATGCACATCACCTAATATGCTTAATTGGTAGTAGGCTTTCGAGCCTATACAGCTTGGAGTAAGACAACATGCATAAAGAGGATGATGTGGTCAAAATACTCATTTGCCTAATAATTCTGCACTCCCTGTATATATATATATATATATATATATATATATATATATATATATATATATATATATATATATATATATATATATATATGAGACAAAAAGCGGAAATATATAAAGGCGCTAGGCTGAGGGGGTAAAAAGATATATGAGTGCACAAAATAGTATACCTATATCATACTAGAAGGCAGTATTCCCCTTAGAGCAAAGAACCAACCATATAGCGGCTGTCCCTTTAAGAGGAGTGTGAAAGCTGCACCAAATGAGAAAAAAAAAAAAATTCCCAGTTAGCGCAGCACTTCCCCTCCTCAAAATTATGGAAAGAACAAGAGCACGTGAAAAGGGATTAAGTAGCGCTGGTTGTATAGAAATATAATAAACACAATCAATATGTGTGAGAAAATAGCATGGAAAATGACAAAGTACACAGCAAATAAATCAGCATTAGGTGTGTAGAATAAATGTTCTCTAAACGTCCCAAATGCTTAAACACTTATGTGATATATGTAGATGGTTAGAGAGTTCCAGACTTGAGGTATGAGTGAAGTGCAGACTTACAAGAAAGAACCTCAATCGTATGAGGTAAGTGATCAGCACATCAGGGAATCCCTCTCAGTGGATTTGACTTGGCCCCTTGGGATTTTGGAGAAACTTCATACAGCAGGCTCGCCTTTTCCCTTCTGCTTTCTTGAGTATGGATGAAACTTCAGGAGGTTAATACACCTTTTCCCTCGGCCTCTTTCAGTATGGATCCTTGTATGTTTGATGGGGATGATCCTCACGGGATCCTGGGCGTTTCCATGGAATTCAATTGACCAATGTTTGTATCGTCCTTAATTGTCTCTTCTGCTCCACGACGTTGCCGCGCTTCCTTGATGTCAATTGAATTCCAAGGAAACGCCCAGGATCCCCTGAGGATCATCCCCATCAAACATACAAGGATCCATACTGAAAGAGGCCGAGGGAAAAGGTGTATTAACCTCCTGAAGTTTCACCCATACTCAAGAAAGCAGAAGGAAAAAGGCGAGCCTGCTGTATGAAGTTTCTCCAAAATCCCAAGGGGCCAAGTCAAATCCACTGAGAGGGATTCCCTGATGTGCTGATCACTTACCTCATACGATTGAGGTTCTTTCTTGTAAGTCTGCACTTCACTCATACCTCAAGTCTGGAACTCTCTAACCATCTACATATATCACATAAGTGTTTAAGCATTTGGGACGTTTAGAGAACATTTATTCTACACACCTAATGCTGATTTATTTGCTGTGTACTTTGTGATTTTCCATGATATTTTCTCACACATATTGATTGTGTTTATTATATTTCTATACAACCAGCGCTACTTAATCCCTTTTCCCGTGCTCTTGTTCTTTCCATATATATATAATATATATATATAGTATACATAACTGTGTACACATGCTAATTCAACCCACATGGGTGTATGTAAGTGTTTTGCAAGCCTGATAAACATGAACAAAAGTCAAATTAAACCCTGACCAAAAAATATTATGGTCAAAAAAGGCCTAAAACCTGAGGGGTGGGGTTAAGAAAAATGTTGATTGCCTAGGGCAGCACAAAACCTAAATACACCACTGAGTGTTTAAAAAGCTTGACTGCAAATTGCTTTCTTGGATTTTCAGGCAAGGGAAAAAAGTTGTATTTGCTGCCCAATGGTCTTACCTTTAAATTGTACTAAATATTTCAGATTAGATGTTACTACATCAGGTGCTTCTCTCCTTCTTCTCTTTGGCTGTAAAGAAAAGATATCACAATATAACCCACTTTTGGATGTCAATAATGAATGGAGTAATAGAAACAGAAGAGCATTTGTATATTGGCAGGTGATTTCTTCTTATACAAGTTGGCATGTGGGTCTAATATAAATATTCTTACACTTACGTTAGTGTGGCAGGAGCTTGCTTTCTTATCACATAAGGACACATCACTGTGCAAGTAATAGTCATTGCTTCCTGAAAATTTGAATGCATTGAAAGAAAACGCTTTTCTGAGTGAGTTGTTTTCAAAATTGGGAATTTCCTTCACTGTTTCATTGTTCAAACATCTATGGTGCAAAATGAAAAAAATTATTAAAACAAAAAAATATTTTAACACAAATACATTTAATACATTTAGTTCTGCATTCTATGGGGCCTAGTTATCAAGCCGTCTACTTTACCTGCCTTCGCCGGTCCAATACGCCCGCCTAAGCTCACCTACCAATGCCGCCGCGGACCTGCAAAATTTCGCCTAAGTTATCAATAAATCTGTCAAAAAGCCACGCACCAAGTACGGGGCGATGAGCAGCGGACTGTGATAGTTATCACTCATCCGATCTCGCTGCTCTTCGGCTTTTTGACAGCTTTATTGCTAGCCTGTCACTAAGCACCCACACTAACTACACTGTTCTACCCCCTATACCGGTGCCCCTGGAGCCCCCCCGCAACTAAATAAAGTTATTAACCCCTAAACCGCCGCACCTAGACCCCGCCGCAATTATAATAAATGTATTAACCCCTAAACCGCCGCTCCCGGACACCGCCGCCACTTACATTATACCTAGTAACCCCTATCCTGCCCCCCTATACCGGCGCCCCCGGAGTCCCCCGCAACTAAATAAAGTTTTTATCCCCTAAACCGCCGCTCCTAGACCCCGCCGCAACTCTTATAAATGTATTAATCCCTTAACCGCCACTCCCGGACCCCGCCGCCACCTACATTATACCTAGTTACCCCTATCCTGCTCCCCCTATACCGCCGCCCTCTATAATAAAGTTATTAACCCCTATCCTGCAGATTCCGGACCTCGCCGCAACTAAATAAATAGTTTAACCCCTAAACCGCCTCTCCCGGACCCCGCCGCCACCTATATTAAACTTATTAACCCCTAATCTGCCCCCCCTACACCGTCGCCACCTATAATACATTTATTAACCCCTAACCTGCCCCCCCTACACCGCCGCCACAGTAATAAAATTATTAACCCATATCCTGCCCCCCCTACACCGCCGCCACTGTTATAAAATTATTAACCCCTAAACCTAAGTCTAACACTAACCCTAACACCCCCCTAACTTAAATATTAATTAAATAAATCTAAATAATATTTCTCTTATTAACTAAATTAATCCTATTTAAAACTAAATACTTACCTTTAAAATAAACCCTAATATAGCTACAATATAAATAATAATGATATTGTAGCTATCTTAGGATTTATTTTTATTTTACAAGCAACTTTCAATTTATTTTAACTAGTTACAATAATAACTATTTAATAGCTACCTAGCTAAAATAAAGAGAAATTTACCTGTAAAATAAAAACTAACCTAAGTTACAATTACACCTAACACTACACTATCATTAAATAAATGAATCCTATTTAAAACTAAATACTTACCTGTAAAATAAACCCGAAGATAGCTACAATGTAATTAATAATTAATAATTACATTGTAGCTATTTTAGGATTTATATTTATTTTACAGGTAACTTTGTATTTATTTTAACTAGGTACAATAGTTATTAAATAGTTATTAACTATTTAATAACTACCTAGTTAAAAGAAATACAAAATTACCAGTAAAATAAATCCTAACCTAAGTTACAATTAAACCTAACACTACACTATCATTAAATCAATTAAATAAATTAAATACAAATGCCTACAAATAAATACAAATAAATACACTAACTAAAGTACAAAAAATAAAAAAAGAACTGTTACAAAAAATAAAAAAATAATTTACAAACATTATAAAAATATTACAATTTTAAGCTAATTACACCTACTCTAAGCCCCCTAATAAAATAACAAAGCCCCCCAAAATAAAAAAATTCCCTACCCTATTCTACATTAAAAAGATACCAGCTCTATTACCTTACCAGCCCTTAAAAGGGCCTTTTGCGGGGCATGCCCCAAAGAAAACAGCTCTTTTGCCTGTAAAATAAAAATACACCCCCCCAACATTAAAACCCACCACCCACATACCTCTAATCTAACCCAAACCCCCTTAGATAAACCTAACACTACCCCCTGAAGATCTTCCTACCTTGATTCGTCTTCACTCAGCCGAGCCGAATTCTTCATCCAATCCGAGCGATGTCTTCATCCAAGCATGGGCTGAAGAGGTCCATCATCCAGCTGAAGTCTTCATCCAAGCAAGGGCTGAAGAGGTCCATCATCCAGCTGAAGTCTTCATCCAAGCGGGGGCTGAAGAGGTCCATCATCCGGTTGAAGTCGTCATCCAAGCGGGGGCTAAAGAGGTCCATCATCCGGCTGAAGTCTTCTATCAAGCGGCATCTTCAATCTTCTTTCTTCCGGCTCCATCTTCATCCCGCCAACGCGGAACATCCTTCCTCCACGACGAACTCCCGATGAATGACGGATGACTGTTCCGATCAGCCAATAGAATGCAAGCTCAATCTGATTGGCTGATTGGATCAGCCAATCGGATTGAACTTGAATCTGATTGGCTGATTCCATCAGCCAATCAGATTATTCCTACCTTAATTCCGATTGGCTGATAGAATCCTATCAGCCAATCAGAATTCGAGGGACACCATCTTGGATGACGTCCCTTAAAGCAACCGTCATTCGTCGGGAGTTTGTCGTGGAGGAAGGATGTTCCGCGTCAGCGAGATGAAGATGGAGCTGGAAGAAAGAAGATTGAAGATGCCGCTTGATAGAAGACTTCAGCCGGATGATGGACCTCTTCAGCCCCCACTTGGATGAAGACTTCAGCCGGATGATGGACCTCTTCAGCCCCCGTTTGGATGAAGACTTCAGCTGGATGATGGACCTCTTCAGCCCACACTTGGATGAAGACATTGCCCGGATTGGATGAAGAATTCGACTCGGCTGAGTGAAGACGACTCAAGGTAGGAAGATCTTCATGGGGGTAGTGTTAGGTTTATTTAAGGGGGGGTTGGGTTAGATTAGGGGTATGTGGGTGGTGGGTTTTAATGTTGGGGGGGGTGTATTTTTATTTTACAGGCAAAAGAGCTGTTTTCTTTGGGGCATGCCCCGCAAAAGGCCCTTTTAAGGGCTGGTAAGGTAATAGAGCTGTTATCTTTTTAATGTAGAATAGGGTAGGGAATTTTTTTATTTTGGGGGGCTTTGTTATTTTATTAGGGGTCTTAGAGTAGGTGTAATTAGCTTTAAATTGTTGTAATATTTTTATAATGTTTGTAAATTATTTTTTTCTTTTTTGTAACTTAGTTCTTTTTTTATTTTTTGTACTTTAGTTAGTGTATTTATTTGTATTTATTTGTAGGTATTTGTATTTAATTTATTTAATTGATTTAATGATAGTGTAGTGTTAGGTTTAATTGTAACTTAGGTTAGGATTTATTTTACTGGTAATTTTGTATTTCTTTTAACTAGGTAGTTATTAAATAGTTAATAACTATTTAATAACTATTGTACCTAGTTAAAATAAATACAAAGTTACCTGTAAAATAAATATAAATCCTAAAATAGCTACAATGTAATTATTAATTACATTGTAGCTATCTTCGGGTTTATTTTACAGGTAAGTATTTAGTTTTAAATAGGATTAATTTATTTAATGATAGTGTAGTGTTAGGTGTAATTGTAACTTAGGTTAGTTTTTATTTTACAGGTAAATTTCTCTTTATTTTAGCTAGGTAGCTATTAAATAGTTATTAATTATTTAATAGCTATTGTACCTAGTTAAAATAAATTGAAAGTTGCCTGTAAAATAAAAATAAATCCTAAAATAGCTACAATATAATTATTATTTATATTGTAGTTATATTAGGGTTTATTTTACAGTTAAGTATTTAGCTTTAAATAGGAATGATTTAGTTAATAAGAGTTAATTTATTTTGTTAGATTTAAATTAGATTTAATTTAGAGGGGTGTTAGGGTTAGGGTTAGACTTAGCTTTAGGGGTTAATAATTTTATTATAGGTTGCTGCGGTATAGGGGGGGCAGGATAGGGGTTAATAAAAATATTATAGGTGGCGACTGTGTAGGGGGGGCAGATTAGGGATTAATAAGATTAATATAGGTGGAGGCAGGGTCCGGGAGCGGCGGTTTAGGGGTTAAACTATTTATTTTGTTGCGGCGAAGTCCGGGAGCAGCAGGATAGGGGTTAATGCATTTATTAGGGGTGGCGGCGGTATAGGGGGTCAGGATAGGGGTTAATAGGTATTATGTAGGTGGCAGCGGGGGCCGGGAGCGGCGGTTTAGGGGTTAACAGATTTCTTAGAGTTGCGGCGGGGTCCGGGAGCGGCAGTTTAGGGGTTAAAATGTTTAATATAGGTGGCGGCGGTGTAGGGGGGGCAGATTAGTGGTGCTTAGACTCGGGGTACATGTTAGGGTGTTAGGTGTACACACTTCCCATAGGAATGAATGGGATGTCAGGCAGCAGCGAACTTGAACTTTCGCTATGGTCTGACTCCCATTGATTCCTATGGGATCCGCCACCTCTAGGGCGCAGTTTGAAAACCAGGTACGCTGGGCCGTAAAAGTGCCGAGCGTACCTGCTGGGATTTTGATAACTCCCAAAAGTAGTCAGATTGTGCTGAACTTGTGTTCGGAACATCTGGAGTGATGTAAGAATCGATCTGTGTCGGACTGAGTCCGGCAGATCGATGCTTACGTCACTAACTTCTACTTTTGCCGGTCTCTAGCCTTTGATAACTAAGGCGAATCAGCCTCGCCACAAATACGCTGCGGAATTCCAGCGTATTTGAGGTTGACGGCTTGATAACTAAGCCCCTATGAGTCCTCATAAACACGTCATTTATTCTCTAGTATCATATGAAAGGGAAACAACACAATACAATTTTAATTTAAAGGCCTTTGCATAAAAAAATAAAAATAAAAGACAAAAATCTTTTTTGTGTCTAGAAATAAGCACAGTTTAACAGTATCAGATTCATGTATATTCCTCTTGCATGCAAGAATGTTTACAAAAGTATTACAGACAGATGCATGTTATCATAAGAACCGAGCAACTGAATTTAATTAGAAAATATGCAGTTACTGTTACTCATATCTTTAGAATATAATTGCTATATCTTAAAGGAACAGTCTAGTCAGAATTAAACTTTCATGATTCAGATAGGGCATGTAATATTAAACAACTTTCCAATTTACTTTTATCATCAAATTTGCTCTTGGTATTCCTAGTTAAAAACTAAACCTAGGTAGACTCATATGCTAATATCTAAGCCTTTGAAATCTGAAAAGTTTTTTGCAGCAAGAGGGTGTTAGCTCATGTGTGCTATATAGATAATATTGTGCTCATGTCTGTGGAGTTAACTAGGAGTCAGCACTGATTGGCTAAAATGGAAGTCTGTTTAAAGAACTGAAATAAGGGGGTAGTATGTAGAGGTTTATATACAAGGTAATCACAGAGGTAAAAAGTTTATTAATATAACAGTGCTGGTTATGCAAAACTGGGGAATTGGTAATAAAGGGATTATCTATATTTTTAAACAATAGCATTTCTGGAATAGACTGTCCCTTTAAGATTTAAACGTTTTTCTTACCCGTCTGTAATGAAATGGTTGACGAAATTGGTGTCTTCAGGTTTTTCACTTTTACTGGCAAAAAATGAATTAATCTGTAAAACATGGTCCTCTCCCTCAGCGTCTTTGGCTTCCACTACTACATACAGTGGTGCTCCAGAAGATACTCTATGGGTGCTGTACAAAAGATTGGTAAGATGAGAATCACTGAAGACTGATATTTTCAATTTAATTTTTTTAATGAATTTCAGAGTTGAATGAACTGGAGTTGAAGCATTCTCAGTAGTAAAGGATGAGATCACAACTTGTGTTGTAGTAGTAGTAGGTGGAGTACTGGTTGTAACAGACTCAGTAGTTGATTCATCTGTGGTTGTATCTTTTCCTATTGTGCTTAAAGTAGTGGTGGTTGTAACATGCTTAGTGGTTGTAACTGACTCATCTGTGGTTGTCTCATCTATGGTTGAATCCTGTATAGTTGTTTCATCTATCAATGTGCTTAAAGTAGTTGTAAGTGTGACAGTGGTGGGAACAGGCTCAGTGGTTGATTCTTTTGTGGTTAATTCTTCTGTTATTGCAAATGTGGTTGTAACAACCTCAGTGGTTTCATGATCAATGCTTGTTTCATCTATTGTTGTAGAAAGCGTAGTGGTTATAGAAGGACCAGTTGTTGAATCTTCTTTTGTTGTTTCATCTATCAATGTGCTTAAAGTAGTTGTAGGTGTGACAGTGGTGGGAACAAGCTCAGTGGTTGATTCTTTTGTGGTTAAATCTTCTGGGGTTGTATCATCTCCTTCTGTACTTAAAGTTATTGTGGTTGCAAATGTGGTTGTAACAACCTGTGTAGTTTCATCATCAATGCTTGTTTCATCTATTGTTGTAGAAAGCGTAGTGGTTATAGAAGGACCAGTTGTTGAATCTTCTATTGTTGTTTCATCTATCAAAGTGCTTAAAGTAGTTGTAGGTGTGACAGTGGTGGGAACAAGCTCAGTGGTTGATTCTTTTGTGGTTAAATCTTCTGGGGTTGTATCATCTCCTTCTGTACTTAAAGTTATTGTGGTTGCAAATGTGGTTGTAACAACCTGAGTAGTTTCATCATCAATGCTTGTTTCATCTATTGTTGTAGAAAGTGTAGTGGTTATAGATGGACCAGTTGTTGAATCTTCTATTGTTGTTTCATCTATCAAAGTGCTTAAAGTAGTTGTAGGTGTGACAGTGGTGGGAACAAGCTCGGTGGTTGATTCTTTTGTGGTTAAATCTTCTGGGGTTGTATCATCTCCTTCTGTACTTAAAGTTATTGTGGTTGCAAATGTGGTTGTAACAACCTGAGTAGTTTCATCATCAATGCTTGTTTCATCTATTGTTGTAGAAAGCGTAGTGGTTATAGAAGGACCAGTTGTTGAATCTTCTATTGTTGTTTCATCTATCAAAGTGCTTAAAGTAGTTGTAGGTGTGACAGTGGTGGAAACAAACTCAGTGGTTGATTCTTCTGTGGTTGTATCATCTTCTAATGTGCTTAAATTAGGTGTGGTTGCAAAGGTGGTTGTAAATGGTTTAGTGCTTGTAACAAACTCAGTTGTTGAATCTTCGGTTGTTGTTTCATCTGTTGTTGAAATTAATATAGTTGTGGCAGTGGTCGGAACAAGCTCAGTGGTTGAATCATCTGTTGTAGAATCACCCATTGTTGTATCATCTCTTGTTGTGGTAGTTGGGTCTGGAGAGGTAGTTGTTGGGGTGAGAGTGGGGGTAGAAGTTGTAGGTGTGGTTGTAGTTGGGGTAGTAGGAAGGGTAGTAGTTGGGGTTGGGGTAGTAGTTGTGGGCGTTGGTGTGGTAGTAGTTGGTGTAGTAGTTGTAGGTGTGGTTGTAGGCAGGGTAGTAGTTGGAGTTGGGGTCGTTGTAGGTGTGGTAGTAGTTGGTGTAGTAGTTGTAGGTGTGGTTGTAGGCAGGGTAGTAGTTGTAATTGGGGTAGTAGGTGTGGTTGTTGTAGGTGTGGTAGTAGTTGGTGTAGTAGTTGTAGGTGTGGTTGTAGGCAGGGTAGTAGTTGGAGTTGGGGTCGTTGTAGGTGTGGTAGTAGTTGGTGTAGTAGTTGTAGGTGTGGTTGTAGGCAGGGTAGTAGTTGTAATTGGGGTAGTAGTTGTTGTAGGTGTGGTAGTAGTTGGTGTAGTAGTTGTAGGTGTGGTTGTAGGCAGGGTAGTAGTTGTTCTTGGGGTAGTAGTTGGTGTGATTGTAGTAGTATTAGGTGGTGGAGTAAATTCTGAAAAAAAAGAAAATAGGGATATTTCTAGTTAGGTTAAAATTAAATATATCTGGAATTACACCACATTAACAAAGGTATTTTTCTACTGAATTTCTAAACATTGATTGTTTTTATTTATCCATGATTTGCTATGGATTATGTGATGTGAGCATCAATGCAAATCATGATCCCTCGATAAGCAGAAAACACCTGTAAAATAACGTTATTCTCTAATAATTCTTACTTCTTGTATAATCCCATTCCTAATTCTGATACTGATGACAATATTATTTTTAGCTCTTCTGTATATTAATAGATATGAACAAGCAACATTCATGTATCACTCGTGACATGGAAGTGATAAGGGGAAAATAGAGAGAAGTCTGATTTAAATATAGATGAGCTGCAAATTTAATTCTAGCAGATGAGTATATGATGACCGTTAGCAAATATACGCCTAGATTTAGAGTTCTGCATTAGCCGTCAAAAGCAGCGTTAAGGGCTCCTAACGCTGCTTTTTACCGCCCGCTGGTATTTAGAGTCAGTCAGGAAAGGGTCTAATGCTCACTTTCCAGCCGCGACTTTCCATACCGCAGATCCCCTTACGCCAATTGTGTATCCTATCTTTTCAATGGGATCTTCCTAATGCCGGTATTTAGAGTCTTGGCTAAAGTGAGCATTAGAACTCTAACGACAAAACTCCAGCCGCAGAAAAAAGTCAGGAGTTAAGAGCTTTATGGGCTAAAGCCAGTTTATAAAGCTCTTAACTACTGTGCTCTAAAGTACACTAACACCCATAAACTACCTATGTACCCCTAAACCGAGCCCCCCCCCACATCGCCGCCACTCTAATAAATTTTTTAACCCCTAATCTGCCGACCGCACACCGCCGCCACCTACATTATCCCTATGTATCCCTAATATGCTGCCCCTAACATCGCTGACACCTAAATAATATTTATTAACCCCTAATCTGCCCCCCCCAACGTCGCCGCTACCTAACTACACTTATTAACCCCTATTCTGCCGACCGGACCTCGCAGCCACTATAATAAATGTATTAACCCCTAAACCGCCGCACTCCAGCCTCAAAAACCCTATAATAAATAGTATTAACCCCTAATCTGCCCTGCCTAACATCTTTGACACCTAACTTCAAGTATTAACCCCTAATCTGCCGACCGGACCTCGCCGCTACTCTAATAAATGTATTAACCCCTAAAGCTAAGTCTAACCCTAACACTAACACCCCCCTAAGTTAAATATAATTTTATTCTAACAAAATAAATTAAATCTTATTAAATAAATTATTCCTATTGAAAGCTAAATACTTACCTGTAAAATAAATCCTAATATAGCTACAATATAACGAATAATTATATTGTAGCTATTTTAGGATTTATATTTATTTTATAGGCAACTTTGTATTTATTTTAACTAGGTACCATAGCTATTAAAAAGTTATTAACTATTTAATAGCTACCTAGTTAAAATAATAACAAAATTACCTGTAAAAAAATCATAACCTAAGTTACAATTAAACCTAACACTACACTATCAATAAATAAATTAACTAAACTACCTACAATTAGCTACAATTAAATCAACTAAACTAAATTACAAAAAAAACAAACACTAAATTACAAAAAATAAAAAAAGATTACAAGAATTTTAAACTAATTACACCTACTCTAAGCCCCCTAAAAAAATAACAAAGCCCCCCAAAATAAAAAAATGCCCTACCCTATTCTAAAATAAAAAGTTAACAGCTCTATTACCTTACCAGCCCTTAAAAGGGCTTTTTGCGGGGCATGCCCCAAAGAAATCAGCTCTTTTGCCTGTAAAAAAAAAACATACAATAACCCCCCAACATTACAACCCACCACCCACATACCCCTAATCTAACCCACCCAAACCCGCCTTAAAAAACCTAACACTAAGCCCCTGAAGATCTCCCTACCTTGTATTCACCCAACCGGGTATCACTGATCCATCCAGAAGAGGTCCTCCAGAGGGTCCGAAGACTTCATCTTATCCGGCCAGAAGAGGTCCTCCAGAGGCTCGGAAGTCTTCATCCAGACGGCATCTTCTATCTACTTCCATCAGGTAGGAAAAATCTGATTGGCTGATGGCTGTTCCGATCAGCCAATAGAATGCAAGCTCAATCTGATTGGCTGATTGGATAAGCCAATCTGATTGAACTTGACTCTGATTGGCTGATCCAATCAGCCAATCAGATTTTTCCTACCTTAATTCCGATTGGCTTATAAAATCCTATCAGCCAATCGGAATTCGAGGGATGCCATCTTGGATGATGTCATTTAAAGGAACCTTCATTCAGACTTAGGACGTCGTTAGAAGAGGATGGATCCGCGCCAGCTGCTTCAAGATGGACCCACTCCGCTCCGGATGGAAGAAGATAGAAGATGCCGTCTGGATGAAGACTTCCGAGCCTCTGGAGGACCTCTTCTGGCCGGATAGGATGAAGACTTTTAAAGGCTGGTAAGGTAATAGAGCTGTTAACTTTTTATTTTAGAATAGGGTATGGCATTTTTTTATTTTGGGGGGCTTTGTTATGTTTTTTAGGGGGCTTAGAGTAGGTGTAATTAGTTTAAAATTCTTGTAATCTTTTTTATTTTTTGTAATTTAGTGTTTGTTTTTTTGTAATTTAGTTTAGTTGATTTAATTGTAGGTAATTGTAGGTAGTTTAGTTAATTAATTTATTGATAGTGTAGTGTTAGGTTTAATTGTAACTTAGGTTAGGATTTATTTTACAGGTAATTTTGTAATTATTTTAACTAGGTAGCTATTAAACAGTAACTAACTATTTAATAGCTATTGTACCTAGTTAAAATAAATACAAAGTTGCCTGTAAAATAATTTTAAATCCTAAAATAGCTACAATATAATTATTCGTTATATTGTAGCTATATTAGGATTTATTTTACAGGTAAGTATTTAGCTTTAAATAGGAACAATTTATTTAATAAGATTTAATTTATTTCGTTAGATAAAAATTATATTTAACTTAGGGGGGTGTTAGTGTTAGGGTTAGACTTAGCTTTAGGGGTTAATACATTTATTAGAGTAGCGGCGAGGTCCGGTCGGCAGATTAGGGGTTAATACTGGAAGTTAGGTGTCAAAGATGCTAGGGAGGGCAGATTAGGGGTTAATACTATTTATTATAGGGTTTTTTAGGCGGGAGTGCGGCGGTTTAGGGGTTAATACTTTTTTTATAGTGGCGGCGAGGTCCGGTCGGCAGATTAGGGGTTAATAAGTGTAGGTAAGATAGCAGCGACGTTGGGGGGGGGCATATTAGGGGTTAATAAATATTATGTAGGTGTCGGCGATGTTAGGGGCAGCAGATTAGGGGTACATAGGGATAATGTAGGTTGCGGCGGTGTCCGGAGCGGAAGATTAGGGGTTAATAATAAAATGCAGGTGTCAGCGATAGAGGGGTCGGCAGATTAGGGGTTAATAAGTGTAAGGTTAGGGGTGTTTAGACTCGGGGTTCATGTTAGGGTGTTAGGTGCAGACTTAGGAAGTGTTTCCTCATAGGAAACAATGGGGCTGCGTTAGGAGATTAACGCTGCTTTTTTGCAGGTGTTAGGTTTTCTTGCAGCTCAAACTGCCCCATTGTTTCCTATGGGGGAATTGTGCACCAGCACGTTTTTCCAGCTGGCCGCTACCGTAAGCAACGCTGGTATTTAGAGTTGAAGTGGCAGTAAATTATGCTCTACGCTCCCTTTTTGGAGCCTAATGCAGCCCTTCAGAGAACTCTAAATACCAGCGTTATTTAAAAGGTGAGGGGGGAAAAAACACGCGCAGCTAACGCACCCCTTTGGCCGCAAAACTCTAAATCTAGCCGTTAGAAAAGCAACTTGCCAGCATCGCTAAGATATATTACTATAAATTCACTAACAGTTTCTCAAGCCTCTCTATCTTTTACTAGGTCATTTTATGAAACACATTCTCTATAGAGTGGAGAGTTGTATGAGATTGAAGAAATAGGTCTCTGGAATTAAAAAGGACACAGGAGACGGGAGTGTTTGAGGTGGCTCAGTAGGTTGAAAGAAAATCTATTACACTCAAGTGGATTCACTAACAGCATCTTTATTCTATTTAGTCTGCACCATTCTGTATTATTAATTTACTTAAAGGGACATTATACACTAGATTTTTCTTTGCATAAATGTTTTGTAGATGATCCGTTTATAGAGCCTATACAGGGTTTTTTTATTTTAAAAAAATGTATAGTTTTGCTTATTTTTAAATAACACTGCACTGATTTTCAAACTTCTAACCAAGCCCCAAAGTTTTAAAGTATACTGATGTATACCTACTCCAGCTTGCTCCTGTTTGTGTAAAGAGTCTTTTCATATTCAGGGAAAGGGGGAGGGGGTGTCTGTTTCTTATTTTGCTATACAACCACATTCAGTGAGTGATCCAGCTAACTTTTTCAACAGAGCTAAACTGGGAGCTTCAAAGTAAGTTTGGTTTTATACTTGATTTTTATATCAGTATCTGTGCATATTATTGTTTACAGTAGTGTCTATAACATGCAGTTATATGAAAATTGGTGTACACTGTCCCTTTAAGGATGAAGACATCTGTGATTCAGTTGTATAGAATGACATATGAACTGATGATGAATGGAGAGGTTTGGAAACAATTTATTACATTTTAAAAAGTTCTTTATGTTTTCACTCATTCTGCTTCTTTGACTTAAGAAATTAAGCAAAGTGCTTGGTTATACATCTGCCTTAAGAATACCACTACCAGCTCTATGTACTAAAAGGTGAGCGGACAAGATTCTCAACTTGAGAAGTTGTCTGCTTGCCTTCGCGGCATACGGGGAGCGTATCCTGCCCATAGATATTATTACCAGTAAGTGTGTAAAGCCTGCCTCTTCTCTAATGTGACCAATAACGCGAGAGAAGGGCCTGTCAATCACCCAGATCGAGTTTGGGGGGATTTCTCTTCACCACCTCAGAAATGGTGAAGAGTGTAAGAAACAGCAGTCTTTTGACTGCTGCTTCTTAGATTGCGGGAAGCTTAGGAGCCTACCCATTTCAGAAGCACTATATTGCAGCAGATCTGCAAAAATTGTATTTATTTGCTAGAACACTAGATAGCACTATTTCCTGCCATGAAGTGTTCCAGATGCCTACCAAGGTATCTCTTCAACAAAGGATATCATGAGAACAAAGCAAATTTGACGCGAAATAGAAAGTAAATTAGAAATAAATTAGAAACTGTTTTTAAAATGTTATGCACTGTCTGAATCACAAAATAACATTTTGGGTTTCGTATCTGTTTAAGGTGTAAATATGCCTGAAACATGTTATGTTAAATCTATGGGGCATATTTATCAAAGTGCGAGCGGACATGATACAATATAGCGTATCATGTCCGCTGCACATCAATAAATGTTGACAGCATACGCTGTCTGCATTTATCATTGCACAAGCAGTTCACCAGAACTGCTTGTGCAATACCGCCCCCTGCAAATTCGGGCGCTAGCAGGGGATGTCAATCAACCCGATCGTATTCGATCAGGTTGATTTCTGTCCGCCGCCTCAGAGCAGCGGTCTTGATAATTCGTCCCCTATAAACTCACAACAGAAAATCTGAATGAAGATGGCAAATTATATATTTTTATGAATATATGAATAATCACATCATCCTTAGAATACCTCTGTTCTTCATTACAAAGTTTTAAGCCAAGATAGCACAAGCATAAATATACTGTAATACTGGTATTATCATATTTATAGCTTCATTGCAGAAATATTATTGCTGGTTTTATAACATGCGCCAACATGTTTACATACCTGTGCAATAGACATCAAATTTCAGGGATCCAGAGAGTTTATACACATAGTATCCTCTTGGACAGGCTTTCACAGGGATGAGTGCTCCATTAGAACATTTGCTTAAACCATTGGTAGTAAGAGGAATATTAACAATGCCTTCTGCAATAGTTGGGTGTCGGGACAAAGTGTAAGGTTCAAGAGAGCCACATTTCAAGGGGCCTACACACCCCTCCTTCATCTTATAACCATCCTTGTAACGGAACCAGCCAAAGTTGTATCGATCAGTGAGGAACCTTCCTACAGAGTCTTTGCTCCACAGTCTGCTGGGTCCATCCAGATACTGAGTGGTGGCACAGGGATCTGCACAATTAGCAATGGTATTACTATTAACTATACAGTCATTACCACTGGGGCAAGAGGTCCCATTGCATTGGAAACCAATGGAATTAGAGCATAGGTGGGTGCCGTTCTTGTTTATACAATTTCCTGGGTAACATTTGTTTAGTGAGGGTGATGAACATTCATTAATATCCATGCAAGACTTGGTATTAGTATCCCAGAAGTATCCTTGTGGGCAGCAGGAATTGTCACAAAACACCAACATTGTGCATTCAAAACCATTTCCAGCATAACCAGATTTGCAGGTACATGTCACATAACCTGGATTCTGTTCACAAACAGCATTCGTTCCATTACAATCATTGCAGGTTTTGGCATCTGTGTAAATGTAAGAATATTAAATCTGCAGATTAATGAGCATCATTATAACAATAAAAAGGAAATTGGTAAATTCATCATTACCTAGTGTTTAAAGTAAAACTATATTTCTTAAAAAAAAACATTTGTTTTTTGCGTTCGATTTTACGTAGATATATATATATAAAACAAGTATTGCCTCATCTACAACCCAAAGTGCTAAATTAGAATTCAGTAACATATACAAAGTGACAGCAAATGCAATTGTTTTGCTTCTGGTGCAATTAAAAGTGGAAATTTAATAGACATAGGCTTGCGGATGCTTCACTGGCTATAAAAATAGCCGAAGGCCGCAAGTAGCCACCTTCTTCCAAATACAGATGCTGGTTTTTTTTTCTTTTGAAAGTGCAACATGCTAAGATTTGAGCTAATCCAGATCTAAGTGTGCTGCACTTTCAACAATAAGAAATCCGACTCCAAGAGCCAAGGGCCGCTCGCGGGTGCCTTCTTCCGCATTTGTATTCTAGCAAAGCATTCGAATGCCCATGCCTAATATTTAAAATCTATTACATTTTAAGTAATCATTCCTGCCCTGAATAAATAATAACATATTTAATTTCTTCTCTTGCAAATGTATGTATGATATAATCATATTTATCATGTCCTTGTGGCCAAACTGAAAACATTACTAGTAAATGCAGTTGTGGGTCGTCCCCTTTTTTTAATACTTCATAAAAATTGAAGGGGTATTTTCCCAAAACAACAAATTACTTTACTGTAGTCTGCTGAAGGACACGTACATGAATTTGTAACCCTGACCCAACAGTTGAGGGGTGGCATTGGTTGTGGCAAAGGGTGGGGTATGGTATTGTACATTTATTTATTCTGCTACATACACAAATATGTTTGTGCTAAGGAAAAAATTAAATAAAGTTATATTGTCTAAATTTACTGAATTTAGACAATGCTTAATTGTAGTTGACTGAATAAAACTATTACAGTAAATTCATTTTCTAGCCACAGAAGTACTTAATTGCTCCTAATGGGACTACTGTTGTGATCCTCTATTTTTTTCTCAAATGTTATGATTCCTTTAAAATGTCTCTGCATTTATAAAAAAAAAAACACTCTCCACCAACCCGCCCCCAATTGTTCTCTCATAATCAATCTTTAACTGCAATTAGCTGTGGTAATCACAATTTATGGACTCACAAGAGGATATCTGATTCTCCCATTCAATCTTTGATCAGTAAGCTCTCCACATTCTTTCAGATGTAATGCTTGTTTGCAAATACCTTTATACTGTAACTGTATTCCTCTTTAACTAACTGCCATTTCCTCCATCTCCATATATCCTTCCTTCACTTTTGTCTTGTTCCTTTCTCTATTAAATGTATAGCTTGAGAGGCTTCCTACTATTGTCTCTCTTACAAGGGGAGGACCCACATATCTTATTGTTTTAGTGTATTTAAATGCTGTCATATCCATATACAGATGATACTCGTAAAATTAGAATATTGTGCAAAAGTTTATTTCACTAATGTAACTTAAAAGGTGAAACTAATATATGAGACTCATTACATGCAAAGTGAGATAGTTCAAGCTGTGATTTGTCATAATTGTGATGATTATAGCTTACAGCTCATGAAAACCCCAAATCCACAATCTCAGAAAATTAGAATATTACATGCAATCAATAAAACAAGGATTGTACATAGAACAATATCGGACCTCTGAAAAGTATAAGCATGCATACTGTATGTACTCAGTACTTGGTTTCGGCCCCTTATGCAGCAATTACTGCCTCATGCGGCGTGGCATGGAAGCTATCAGCCTGTGGCACTGCTGAGGTGTTATTGAAGACCAGGATGCTTCAATAGCGGCCTTCAGCTCTTCTGCATTGTTTGGTCTCATGTCTCTCATCTTTCTCTTGGCAATGCCCCATAGATTCTCAATGGGGTTCAGGTCAGGCGAGTTTGCTGGCCAATCAAGCACAGTAATCCTACGGTCATTGAACCAGGTTTTGGTGCTTTTGGCAATGTGGGCAGGTGCCAAGTCCTGCTGGAAAATTAAGTCAGCATCCTCATAGAGCTTGTCTGCAGAAGGAAGCATGAAGTGCTCCAAAATCTCCTGGTAGATGTCTGCGTTGACCCTGGACTTAATGAAGCACAGTGGACCAACACCAGCAGATGACATGGCTCCCCAAATCAACACAGACTGTGGAAACTTCACACTGGACTTCAAGCATCTTGCAGTGTGTGCCTCTTCATTCTTCCTCCATACCCTGGGTCCTTGGTTTCCAAATGAGATGCAAAATTTGCTCTCATCAGAAAAGAGGACTTTGGACCACTGAGCAACATACCAGGTCTGTTTTTCTTTAGCCCAGGTAAGACGCTTCTGATGTAGTTTGTTGTTCAGGAGTGGCTTGACAAGAGGAAAACGACATTTGAAGCCCATGTCCAGGATTCGTCTGTGTGTGGTGGCTCTTGATGCACTGACTCCAGCCTCAGTCCACTCCTTGTGAAAGTCCCCAACACTTTTGAATGGCCTTTTCCTGACAATCCTCTCCAGGCTGCGGTCATCCCTGCTGCTTGTGCACCTTTTTCTTCCACACTTTTCCCTTCCACATAACTTTCTATTAATGTGCTTTGATACAGCACTTATGGAACATCCAACTTCTTTTGCAATTACCTGTTGAGGCTTTTCCTCGTTATGGAGGGTGTCAATGATGGTTTTCTGCACAACTGTCAGGTCAGCAGTCTTTCCCATAATTGTGATTCCTACTGAACCAGACTGAGAGACCATTTAAAGGCTCAGGAACCCTTTGCAGATGTTATGGCTTAATTAGCTGATTAGAGTGGACACTTTGAGCCTAGAATATTGCACCTTTTCACAATATTCTAATTTTCTGAGATTTTGGATTTGGGGTTTTCTTGAGCTGTAAGCTATAATCATCACATTTATGACAAATCACGGCTTGAACTATCTTGCTTTGCATGTAATGAGTCTATCTCATATAGTACTTTCACCTTTTAAGTTGCATTAGTGAAATAAATGAACTTTTGCACGATATTCAAATTTTTTGAGTTTTGCCTGTATGTGATGTAACAGTGGAATACAATGCTGAGACTTTATATATGCTAGAAAGTAGTAACAATAATAAAAAAAATGTTTGTTATAGAAAAAGATCATTTAAATCTGCTAGAGTTCTGTAACAGTTTATTTTCACTTCTATTCTTTTTATACATTTGTTGTAAACAAAAATTTGTGTTTGTGTGCACGCATGCATGTGTGTGTGTGTGCACCCATGCACATTATATAGATTGCAAAATGTTTATATACAGAGAATTATACAATAAAAATAATGTAAAACAGTATGGAACGGAAGATTTATTCTCAAAATACTATACCACAGGTGATAAACATGATTAAGTCTTCCAAAAAAAGAGTATCTCACAATCATCACTCATTGTATTGAAGATAGGATTTAACAAGTCACTCAATGCCACCCTTTAAAACAAAGAAGTTCTTCAAATACTCACATGAAGAAAGTGCTGAAAAAAACACAGAACAAAAAAACACAAATGTTAATATTGCTATGGAAAGTAAATTTTTACCCAAAATATGAACACTTTATTATCATACAATTCAATGCATTATAGACAATGACATTTATAATTGTTACTGTTATTTCTCTGCAGAGTAAAAAGGAAGCAATGTATTTCTTTTTCAAAGCCATTCCAATCCATTAGAACAGCTGTCATTAGAAAACAGGTGAACAGCATAAATAGGCCAAAATGGATTTTCTAAATTTAGAGGCTGGTGAATTTGAAAAGTACACAAATCACATAAAAAGCTGGTTAAAGGGATATCACATGTATACATTTCAGTTTTGCATAGAACAATTGTGGTAAGTTACATGTATTAGCAAAAATGCTTCTAATAAAAGCTATAGCTGTTTCAAAAGTGTATTTAAAGTGATGGTAAATCTAAGCGTTTAACAAGCGCTAGGATTTACCCTCACTAAAAATCAAGGGGAGTTTCATTGATCGAACCTGTACAAAAGGGTGCTAAACTCACCCTTTCTGTGCCGTTGCACAGCGCTAAATTTAGTGGCTCCAGCCGCCCATGGCACAACGATCTCCTTCAATGAGGTGATATTTGTACCTCTGAACCAATAGCCATGTGTGTCAAATAACAGGTTTCTTAATGCACGCACTGCTAATGGTTCGGAGGAGCAAGCGGCACCTCATTGGTAGATTGTTGTGCCATGGGCGGTCGGAGCCACTGAATTTAGCGCTGTGCAACGGCATAGAAAGGGTGAGATTAGCACCCTTTTGTACAGGTTTGATTAATGAAACTCCCCTTGATTTTTAGTGATGGTAAATCCTAGCGTTTGTGAAATGCTTGGATTTACCATCACTTTAATTATGCACCGTGCACCAGCATTTTAAACACTGCACTTTCTCAGAGAGCCTAGGGTGCTTGTACCATCTGGTAATGACTCAATTTAAGTTAATTGCTGACAAGACACAAGCCCCACTGATGCTCTGAGCAGCTGTAGTATGTAAAATGCTGGTTCACCGAGAATATCTAGCTATGCTTCACATGCACGTGCAGAGAAAAATACTAACACTAAAACAGTGATAACTTTTACTAGAAGCATTTTTGCCAATACATATTACAAATATTACAAATATCTTTCTATTAAAAAATGTAGTTAATCTATGTGCATTTAAATTTTTACAGGAATGTCCCTTTAAACTTAATTTGTTAATGGACGGGGGGGGGGGGAAACAGTGATACATTTTTCTAATGCAAGTTATAGGTTTATATACAACAGTGAGTAAGCAGGTTAGTGCAGAATTTTCTAATGGAATGGAATACCTTCAAACCTGAAAACCTTATGAAAGCAATGCAGCAATGCAACAGGAATTCTGATATATTGGAACAGACCTCTTTGAATTAAAAATACGGTTTAACCCCTTAACGACTGCAACATACCATGGATGTTGCCAGTCGTTAAGAGTTTCCTTGTTTAAAGTAGCGCACTATTATACCCTCCCTCCTCCCTTCTGGTCACCGTAAATAGCGCCGTCTCACAAACCCCATAGAAAGACCAGCAATGTACAAGGTACACTGCTAGTCCTTAAGGGGTTAAATTATTCTAACAAACAACAAAAAAGAGGGAAAGACATAGAAAGACTGGTGATACCAAAAACATTATAAAGTGGAACACAACAATGTCTATAGTTTTATTATTAGTATCAAAATGACTTTTTTTGTCTTTGATCTTAAAGTGGTCTTTACAAGTTTGGTTTCCCCTGAATCATTGCTTTCTGCTTATTACTGTGCTACCCCTAATAAACTTTCTTTATAATACCATTTATGTTTTCAGAAATAATAATAATAAAAAAAAGGTAAAGGTGGGATTGTTTTTATTTAAGGATGTTTTTAAAAAACAGCAATAACAACTATTAGTATTATTACAGGGACTTTTTCGGGCAAAATTTAAATGCACATAAATGAATTACATCTTTGAATAGAAACATATTTACAATATAAATGTATTAGCAAAAATGCTTCTAGTTAAAGTTACCACAGTAGCGTTACAATTTTTCTCTGCACGTGCATGTGAAGCATAGTTTTTCTTAGTGCACCAGCATTTTAAACTTTGCAGCTACTCAGAGCACCAGTGGGGTTTATATCATGCCAGCAATTAACAAACTGAGTCATTACCAGATGATACAAGCACCTTGGGTTCTCTGAGCAAGTGCTGTGCTTAAAATGCTGGTGCATACTTAAATACATATTTGAAAGAGTTATAGCTTTTATTAGAAGCATTTTTGCTAATACATGTATATTACAAACATGCTTCTATTCAAAACTGAAATGTACCCATGTAAATTAAAATTTTGGCTGGAATGTCCCTTTAACCCTTAGATGTCATTTCATGTTGTCCTAACAGCACTGGGCTTTAATTCTGTTAGGGCGGCATGGAACGCCCTACTTTTTCTTTTAACCCTGCATCCCTGACATATGTATTCTACATATGTGTCCCTTTATAAAGAGGAAATATGGTCACCCTATTCCGATGTGAAACACTTGTCCCCAGCTTAAAGTAGTAAATAATCAATAATTCAATTGAAAGAATTTAGCATATTTCTGTAAACACAGTTTATCACAAAAAAACTGAAATCATAAAAGAAATAAAGGATTTATTTTTTTACATAAGGGTAGTTTGTGTAACATTAATGTCTTTGAAATTAGGTAAAGCCCTACACTCACCTCCTATCTGCTTTTAGTTTTCTTTTACAACCATGAAATGATTTTGATTCTAGGGGCTCCATGTACTAAGTGGCGGACGGACGGCTTCTCAACTCGCGAAGCTGTCCGCCCACCTTTGCTACACACGGGCAGCGGATCAGTTGATCAGCTTGCTCGTATGTATCAATACACACTCATCGGAGTGTGTAATGCCTGCCCCTTCATTTGCGCGACCAATCAAGTGACTGAAGCGATTTTCCCTCGCCACCTCAGATGTGGCGTAGGGTGTAAAAAGCAGCGGCCTAATGACTGCTGCTTCTTACATTGTGGGAAGCAGGCTCGCATATGCGAACCTGCCCCGCAAGGGCTCCGGAGCAGCTTTCGCTGCTTCATACATGGAGCCCTAGAACTGTGTATGTGTCAGTTACTACACTACTGTTCTCAGTGTGCTAACCAGACACTTGACTTACTATGTCCCTGTGCTAATCAATTTGCTTATTGTTATTATTATTTTATTTTTCTTTGAATGATGATTTATTTAAGCATCATTTACTTTTAATTTTGTATGCTATGAACTAACTGAAGGATCTAATATCTAATATCATTCATTTCATATTTAGATATCTATTGTAGGGCAGATGTATTCGTTCAGGACTTTTAAAGGGCCATAATACCAAAATGTTTAATTACTTGAAAATGATGCAGCATATCTATAAAAAGCTGACTAGAAAATATCATCTGAACATCTCTATGTAAAAAAGGAAGATATTTTTAAAGGGGCTTTAAGCAACCAATCAGAATGTTAGCCCTGGGATTTGCAAAGAAACGGGCATCTGTCACATTTCCCACCTCGTTTAAAGGAACTTTACTATGAAATCTTGCGAGATTTCAGTAAAATCCCATCTCACAGTGAAGCAAAGTGTGAGCATAGCACTGATTAAGCTGATTGGATGTTTTTTCTCTCATCATGCAGATGGCAATGAAAAGAATAGCTCTTGGTGAGCTTAAAGGGACACTAAACCCAATTTTTTTATTTCATGATTCAGATAGATCATGCAATTTTAAGCAAGTTTCTAATTTACTCCTAATATCAGTTTTTCTTTGTTCTCTTGCTATCTTTATTTGAAAAATCTAAGGAGCCAGCCAATTGTTGGTTCAGAACCCTGGACAGCATTTGTTTATTGGTCTTGTCCAATCAGCAAGGACAACCCAGGTTGTGAACCAAAAAAGGCTGACTTCTAAACTTACATTCTTGATTTTCAAATAAAGATAGCAAGATAATAAAGAAAAATTGATAATAGGAGTAAATTAGAAAGTTGCTTACAATTGCATGCTCTATCTGAATCATAAAAAAAATAATTTGGGTTCAGTGTCCCTTTAAGAGGTCTTAATTTTTTACATAGAGATTATTATGTGATATTTTCTAGTACTTTGTACAGCTATGTTGCATCACATTCCCTTTACCTACATGAGAACTGCTTCTCAGTTCTCTAAATATGATTGCTTTCCATTTGCTTTTTAATACTGATTTTATGTGAATCTTATAAAGCCGTCTATGTTTGCACTGTTTTTTTGTTTTTCTTTAAATGTGATTGAGCTTTTTTTTTTTTTTTTTTTAATTATAATTGTAGTGTAACTATCTGTTTAAATGGACATGGAAAATAAAAATTAAACTTTCATGATTTAGTCAGCAACACATAGGTATTTCACTTTGCAGCCCTTGAGCAGGACATTGTCGATTAGCCAATAGGGAGTGGCAGTTGAACGTCAGCGCTAATAGCCAGTCATGTTCTGCTAGGGAGCGGCAAAGGCATGCAGAAATGCAAAAAATGACAAGCTCTATCAAATGAAAAATGTTTGCATTAGAGTTTGCCTTTAAGACAGATGAACACTCATGAGTATATCTAGATATGATCTCATGGTAAGTTTCAACAGATATCAAGAGCATTCAATTTGATAATAAAAATTGGAATTGGATTGCAAATTGGATTTTGTTAAAAAAAGGACATTCTTTCTGAATCATGAAAGTTTATTTTTGACTGTCCTTTTAACCATTACTGTATAAAGGGGATTAAACACATAGATGAAATTGTTCTAGCAGCTGGTGAGCCAATCAGTGGTATATACAGGTACTTGCCCATCACTGGCTGTGTCCTGTTCAGGACTGGTTTGACAGAACACAATACAGGAAATTGTCTGTTTAACCCCACTTTGTAGTAATTAGATTTTTTATTATTGCATTATTACTGCCCGTTCTTACAACTATTAAAAAACAAACAAACAGTTGGCAATAGGTATCAATAACAAGTACAACACGGGGACTTATCATTATAACCTCATGAACTGAATTAATGCACTTTCACTAATAAATAAAAAAGGGCATATGAAAACCCGTTATAGCATTTTGATTTTAACATATACAAGATTACAAGACAAATACATATTCTTGGGGAGATATATTGCCCTAAGATGGATTCTCACAATTAACCACATTAGTAATTTAGTGAAGCTATAACATTTAAAGCTATATACTTACTTTGTGACAGACATTGATTAAAGCAAAGGCTTAAGAACACAAATCCCAGTAAGATTTTTATTCTGCTCATGTTGACTTCTTCTCAGACTCTGTAAAGAGAGTCAATATTCAGTGATCACATAGATTTTTTTTGCATCATATATAAAACTCACCATAAATGTACTATTAGTGATCATTATCACTGTTGTGGTCAATAAATACATAATGGCAATTCAAATATTTCTAATAACCATTAGCCTGTGAAGCAAGTGGGTATTCCATAGAAAATGTTGAACTTTTATTGTTTTTTTTAATGTGAGATACTTTTTAAATTAAATTTTATGACAAAGCTCACAAACTGGTAAACAAGTCATATACCAAGTAATAAGTTTAATTTACTGCCATGTTCACATAAAAAGACACTAAATACATTTCATGTACCGCCCTCTAGTTATGTGTTTCTCAGTTTTGGAGCCTAGATTACACTGGAGGTATATGAAGGAAAGTTACTGCATACGAGCAAACACATCAGTACTGGAATGCAGTGGAAGCTAGATTTCAACATGGCCGCACCCATGACCAGAGGGAGATGAGGAATAACCTCAATGATATGTTTTTAAAATGTATTTAGTCTTTTCAACCCCTTTAATGGGCCAATGCCTCTTATAAATGCAGATATTGCTTAACATAGAGAATTAGCGCTGCGGAATCTGTTGGCGCTCTACAAATAACCGATAATAATAAAAATAATAATTAGGTTTGAAGCTAATGAATGTATACATTATAAAATAACTAAACAGTAGATTTAATTTTATTTTTTTACATCTACTTTAAACTTCAATTTAATGTCACGGGGAGAGGATTCTAAACCAGATCAAAACATTAAGAACATACATTTCAACAAAATGAAAGTTAAAGGTATATATATATAAATTGAAATAAAAAAAAAAAAACCCCAGCTAGAACTGGAATGTGTGCATAGCTACCATAGTGTAATGATTTTGATGCACAAAAATACCTGTGTTTTGTTGTTGTTGCTATGTATGTACTGAGTGATAGTTCACTGCATGTTACGTTCATACATGATAACAAATTCTGAATGTATAACTAATATAGTTTTTTGCTTTCAAAATGAAAGATAGGACCCATGACTCAGCAGTTAGCAAGTTAACCTCTTAATGATGTACCCTGTAAGTAAGTTGTCATTTTTACTCAAAGGGGTTAAATAACGTGGGTCTTGACAACAGTGACGAGAGTGCACTTTTTCCAAATACCTCAGGGAGTGAGGCATGTAGTTATAGTGCATCTCTCGGCTGTTGATTAGATCCAATAGAGGGCTTAAAACCCTTTAAAGACATGCAACATATAGGGTATGTCTGTGTAGTTAAGGTGTTAAACTACATTGTCCCATTAAATGAGTGTGGGATGGATTTCAGTTGTTCTAAAGTGCAGTTCATAGACAACCAAGACCCTGTCAGTTACATAACCCACAGCTGCTTAGCGACAACCTAAAATTAACAGCAATTAATAATGGCTATGGAATCCAGAAAAAAATAACCGTGATAAAATCTCAATCGTATCACTATTAAAGGGACATGAAACCCACAATTTTTCTTTCATGATTCAGACAGAGAATACAATTTTAAACAAGTTTCCAATTTACTTCTATTATTTAATTTGCTTCCTTCTCTTGTTATCCTTTGCTGAACGGTTTATCTAGGTAAGCTCAGGAGCAGCAAAGAAACTAGGTTTCATGTCCCTTTAATTGCATTTTGTCACTAAAATTGTTGTTACAGTTGTCTCTGTTTCCAAAGTCTTTATATGCTACATATTTAAGTTAGAATGCTAAATATATATATATATATATATATATATATATATATATATATATATATATATATATATATATATATATATACCCCTTTAAATTATGGCAGGTGTGTGATAACTCTTATTTAACATGGTTTTGAATGTGATTGCTTAATTCTGAACACAGCTACATCCCCAGTTACACTTATGCAACCACATTATTTTAGTTTTTTTGTTTACTTCCCTCCACCTTAAAGATTTCAGTTTGTTTTTCAATTGAGTTGTGTAGTTTATAGGTCACATTAAAGGTGGAAAAAGTTCTGAAATGATTTATCTTTGTCTAATTTTGATACATCACAGAAACCTGACATTTATCAGGGTTGTGTAGACTTTTTATATCCACTGTATATATAAAATTTTAAAATATTTATAAATAAATTTTAGACTTTTTGAAACCATATTGGTTGTTACATGGCCATTTTTAGACACATTTATAATTAATAAAGATAGATTTCTTTCATTTAAAACAGTTTTTTATGAATTCATCTTAGTAGTATTATCGAAATTATTTCATTTGGACTTTACAGCATTTAGTGATTTAGTATGTGTCAATCTAACTATATTCATCATTCATGTAGACTCCAGCCTCCAAATCTTTGAAAGACTTTTATTGTTTCATTGTTGGTCCAAACAGAAAGTACAATGTGTCAAGCATGCAATAACAATGTACATGACTAAGGGCCTATTGCAGGCTTGAAACATTTTACTTTCTATTTGGACCGAACAATGAAACAATAAAGGTCCTGTGCTGCCAGAGAGAAGGAAATTATAGTAACAACATTTATTGCTATTGTTAACACTAGCAAATATAATAAACTGTAAGTATAAATCAAATGTTGTGTAGTTGATGCATGCTGCGTAAATGTGAATTCCTTGTAAAAAGGGAGCAACTGTATTACTTTGAAAAGTGGTTCCCTTTTGCATGTCAGTTAGAGGATTACAAAAAAAATTGCAAATATTTTCCAAATCGTGCAAATACACCTTCATCAGGTATTTGGATTTATTTATCATTGTCTTTTTTAAAAAAAAAAGAATTAATTTTAATAAACATTCACTTAAAGCCCCCCTTAAAGGGACACTAAACAAAAAAAAAATTATTCAGAAAGAGCATGCAATTTTATGCAACTTTCTAATTTACTCCTATTATCAATGTTTCTTCATTCTCTTGCTCTCTTTATTATTTATTTTTAAAGCAGGAATGGAAAGCTTAAGAGCCGGACCCCAAACAGAAAGTACAATGTGTCAAGCATGCAATAACAATGTACATGACTAAGGGCCTATTGCAGGCTTAAAACATTTTACTTTCTATTTGGACCCAACAATGAAACAATAAAGGTCCTGTGCTGCCAGAGAGAAGGAAATTATAGTAACAACATTTATTGCTATTGTTAACACTAGCAAATATAATAAACTGTAAGTATAAATCAAATGTTGTGTAGTTGATGCATGCTGCGTAAATGTGAATTCCTTGTAAAAAGGGAGCAACTGTATTACTTTGAAAAGTGGTTCCCTTTTGCATGTCAGTTAGAGGATTACAAAAAAAATTGCAAATATTTTCCAAATCGTGCAAATACACCTTCATCAGGTATTTGGATTTATTTATCATTGTCTTTTTTAAAAAAAAAAGAATTAATTTTAATAAACATTCACTTAAAGCCCCCCTTAAAGGGACACTAAACAAAAAAAAAATTATTCAGAAAGAGCATGCAATTTTATGCAACTTTCTAATTTACTCCTATTATCAATGTTTCTTCATTCTCTTGCTCTCTTTATTATTTATTTTTAAAGCAGGAATGGAAAGCTTAAGAGCCGGACCATTTTTGGTTGAGCACCTGGGTTATGCTTGCTTATTGCTTATTGGTTTGCTAAATGTAGCCACCAATTAGCAAGCACTATTCAGGGTGCTGAACATAAAAAGGGCTGGCTATTAAGCTTTAAATTCCTGCTTTTTCAATAAAGATAGCAAGAGAACAAAGAAAATTGATAGTGGGAGTCAATTAGAAAGTTGCTTAAAATTGCATTCTCTATCTGAATCAATAAAGAAAAAAATTGGGTTTAGTATCCCTTTAAGCTTTCATTAATTTATATTTTCCTCAATGGGGGTGATTCAGTAAAGAGAAATTAGTAAGAATTGTAACCAACTACCTAGAATAAAATAAGAAAAGATAAGACAGGCTGGAAAGTGAACTTTTCCTCAGTGATGTTGAGTTTAGTTGCTACAGTGCACAGTATTTACTGAAATAGCTGTTATTATAGATTGGCAAGCTATTCATTTCCAAATACATCATTTAAATAGGACACAAAAATCTATTTTGCCAAGCAATTACACATATTTTGCAAAGGTTTCATTCATTTATTTTAAATCCCATATTTATAATTCTTTACAGTAGGATTCAGTAGGATTCAGCACTTTTCCAAATACCTGTAGATTTAATGGAATGGATTTATTATACAGGCATACCTCGGAAATATTGAGGGTTCGGTTCCAGACCACCCCAATAAAGTGAATATAGAAATAAAGTGAGTCACAATAATTTTTTTGTTTCCCAGTGCATATAAATGTATACTTACACTATACTGTAGTCTATTAAGTGAGCAATAGCATTATTTCTTTAAAAAACAACAAATGTACATACCCTGGCTGTGTATATATGTGTATTTATGTATTTATATGTGTATATATATTGGAAAAATTGAGCCTATAGGCTTGCATGACAAAGGGTTGCCACAAACCTTCAATTAGTAAAAATAGCAATATCTGCGAAGCGCAATAAAAGAGGTATCCCTGTAATTGAAAAAGCAATTGTTTTAGCTATAACACAAGTTTCTTTCAAAAAATAAACACAAGTCCTATATGTCCTATATCTCTTTAATTTAACAATTAGTAATTGTAACAAATAACAATTGTAACAAGTAACAAAACAAGGAAATTATTACTTATGAATAACATAGACCAGGAATATCAGCATCAATACAATATAATTATATTTGAATTAAATGTACCAATACAAATAAATGTAGAACTACTAAAGATGGTTTTGAATTTTAAAAGTTAATTTTTAAATAGTTAAAAACAGTAAAAACAGAATTTAGAGTTCCCAAAAAAGTGAAGGGACTTAGTACTAAGTAGATTTAAATAAAATATCCCCAGATTGGAAATTACATCTCTTACCTGTTTAAGTTTCAATTCAGTTAGCCCACATATCTCATGTTTAACTGAGACCTAATATACTTTTAAGTGGGAAAGGGGTGGAGCTAATTTTTGGGTTGATCTTGATCAAATAGTTCTAAAGTTTAAAGTCATAACTGGTCTGGTGAGATACCAGAGCAAAATCAGGTTAAGACGTAAGCCCCACTACCCTTGGGACACTTATTTATAGAAACCTTTTACGTATGACAGTGACAACTATCTCTGAGATGCTGCAACCATCCACATCTAATTATGACATTTATGATATTTAATTTTACAAATGTAGAAATGGTTTTGCGGTGTATTTGTTGATCAGTGTTCTCTACAGAAACTTTTGCCAGCCGTGTAGTATTTTGAAGTAGCTGAGTGGCAAAAGATTAATACTTTGCAGTATTACAGCATTTTATTTGATTTATAAATGTTACTTAAGCTATCCAAAGCACACATTAATTGCAGAATTTAATATAAATTGATTTAATATACCTAAAGTTAGCTTAATATTGGCTTTAATTTTATCTGGGTGGTGAGTGAAATCAGCTGGGTGGTGCACCCATTAAGAGCTAGATTACAGGTGGTATGCTATTTTGTAGTTGCGCTCGCACGCTAACTTGATTAGCGCTAACCCAATGCACACAACAAGCTGGACATCGAATATATTAACTGCATTAACGTATTCCCCCATAGACTTCAATGAAACCAAAACCATGGAAAAACACCCATACCCACGTGCAAACCTGTCCGTGTTTAACCAGTCTGCTAATTCAACATGAAATAAATTAATATTTCACATCCAATGTTCTTTACATAGCAGAATATGTTCTATTGACTCTTAAATAAATATATACTGTATCTCTGGAAGCTGTTGGTTGCTTGTTTTTGTCACCAGTACTTTGTCAGAGAAGAGCTGGCCTCTGACCGGAAAAACCCTCCTAGGCTGGATGGGCTCCTGGAACTCCCGGTCGGCCGCCTCACAACGGACGCCCGCCGAACCCCTCTCAGGCTGGCCGGGCTCCTGGAACTCCCAGTCGGCCACAGAACAGCAAGACACCCGCTAAATTTAACCCTGGTCGCTCCAGCGGCCCTTTGTCCCAGAGCTCCGCTCTTTTGGGGATTGGTAGCTCCTAGGGAGGACAAGAGGTGGTGGAATTACCTGAGGGGAGCTACTTTGGGAACTGGGGGTTTCGGGCACCCCTACCCCCCAATCTTTACCGGGCTGTAATTCCGGTCCCCAGTAACGAATCACGCCACTTTCAAATGGCTCCCCCGGGATCACCCTAAAACTGTCACCCCTGGGTCCTGGGATTCTGTGGGACTATGGCTGCTATGGAGGCGCTGGTCTGTCTGGAAGGGGCAGGAATGGCGGGAAAATTGTGGGATTGTCCAGTGTCTAATCAAGATGAGCTTTGTGTATAAAAGAGTGTGTGTTTTCCAATAAAATTGGTTCCTGGAGGCGGAGCGAGCGGCTGACCAAGATGGCCGCAACACACTAAGGCTCTTGCAACAGACCGGGTATTATGAGCACTTATTCAGATCCATTCAGCCTGCTAGATAAACAGAGGGCATTACTAGATGTCTGAAGGTAACCGGACCATAATGATACCACTCAAAGCTGTTATTAGAGGACATGAGTGGAGACCATCTATAGAGCGCGGTGTTGAGGCCTAATTATAGTGACGCAGCAAGAGGAAGACTGCACAAACACGGACACCCGTGCATCATACTTCACCTATTGTGTGGCGGAATATTCTGGTATATCATCAGCCTAAGTGCAAACCGCTATCTAAAGTGAACACTATATATACCAAGGATCCTGGTCACACTCCGGAGGGTCGGGGCTCTGCACCGTGTGTGTGTCACTTCTCATGGACCAGCCTGCAACATCGGTAAGATTAACAGAGGAACAGCTATCGATGTCACTATGAAAACCCCCAAATACCATCTTTAGTTGCCCTGACAATATGTGAGTACAATATTGTATAATACATCCATTACTTAAGGACATATGCAAATAAGGGCCGGAAGTTATTAGCCTGCTTATAGGGTAATGTAAAAAGGACACCATTACATACATGACGATAATTTTATATCGTAACCTGTAGCATTCTGACTGAACGAAAGTGCAGGGAACTTCGTGTAGATCTTTTCACCTCAGAACTTATTTCTATAAAATTAAGATAACACGAACTGTTCTTTGGTGGACTACAACACAGCAACTATGCCATTGTTTACCTAGAAGTTTCTATGGTGCAAGACCAGCAATCATATCAGTGATCTGTTCATAAACTCTGCTCCCTGGGCCTGAACTTAATTACTATTGCTCACACTGCGATAAATTTGAATTATAAACTGCAGCACTCTTCACAAACAGTAAAGCACGCAGAACTCTTTACTTAAGGGTTTATTTCTTTACACAATTGCGATACCACTAACCGCGTCATTGTGGAATATAATATAACGACTCAGCAATTGTTCACCTAAAAGCTCCTCTGGAATAAGATCAGCTGTCATATCAGTGCTCTGTTTTTGGGCTCTACATCCTGTGCCTAACCTCAGTGACCACTGGTGTTGATCAACCTGTTAACTCTCTTCCCTTTGAATTCCTAAGGACACCAGCTTCTATCTGACCATAGCCTCTGTCCTATATCTAAAAGAGGAAGAAAGTAAATATTGCTTGGCTCTTGAGATATCTATATAGAGTATATAGCATTTGTTAAGACACTATATTTTGCCCTACTACCCCTCCTTTACCCGCTGGTCGACGTGTCAGCGGTCATATCCTCTTCCCCTTCTCCGTGATCGCTCTGTGAGAGCAAATACCCTGGGGAGTGGGGTACATCAGATTAAAGTGCATTTTTCAGTTACCATATAGATTCACTGAATCATCAAGATGTCCCAGAGAAGAGTAGCAAAAACTGACAAGGCGCAAAAAACGCCGCAAAAATCTCAGGAGGTGGTCAATGCCTTTTTTAAACAGGCATAAAAGAGCAAACATAAAACTGAATCTACATCCCTGCCCACTAACGTTGCAGAATACAAAGAAGATGGTTCTGATAATTCAAGAAGCACATCCCCTGTGGCTGATGATATAGAAGATGAATCACCTATAACCTATAGAGCCATGGAAGCCTTAATCGATCAAGTCAAGTCATGTATAAAGAACGAATGTGCAGAATAAAAAAGGACATTACTGACTTAGGCCGTAGAGTCAATTCATTAGAAGAGCATGATTATGTGTTCTCCCAAACAATGGCATACCTATCCTCCAAGGTAACACATCACTAACAGCACTTTGTAGACCTAGAAGATAAGCTAGACAACCTCGAAAACCGCACTAGACGCAATAATTTGCCATTTCGAGGGATACCTGAGACGGTACAAAACAACGAAATACAAGAGTTTCTACAGGGTCTTTTTATGGAGATGGCTGGTGCAGGAGATATTGAATTGACTAATATCACTCTGGATAGAGCGCATAGGGCCTTACGCCCAAAGCCAGCTGCAGACTCCCCACCCAGAGATATTATCGTTCGGTTTCAGAACTATCACCATCGAGAGGACATATACAATCTAGCCAGAAAACAACAAGCTGTGATATACAAAGGCAGTCGTATACAGATCTTTCAAGACCTCTCTGTGAGAACCTTACAAAAAAGGAGAGACTTTTCCGCTCTAACTCTTTATCTACGACAGTTAAAGATCCCATACAGATGGGGATTTCCCACTTCAGTAATCTCCACAAAGAACGGAAATCGATGTGAATGCCGGTCGCTAATGGACATTGATAAGTTCTGTACTACGAAGGGCATTCCAATCCCGAGTAAGGACTCTGTGCAGCAACCACAAAACCTTCCGATAGAACGGTCGGTTTCAAAACCACAGAGGAGGCCATGGCCGGAGAAGATGATCAATCAACTCAAATGGAGACAGACCTGCCCAATGGATAATGACTCAGTACAACCAGGATGATCTTGCTGGGTTTTCCTTTTCCTTTTACAGGCACTTCGATTGTTGACTATTTTTGTCAGTTAAAAATTTTGAGAAGATAAAAACATACCTTGCATTGGGAGTCATACTGACAAATGCAAGGTTCTTGCAGAGACTGAAAGGAACTGCGGCAAGTATAATGATTGCAAATGCTACGCTGAGATTGATGTAGTTTAGAGTAACCTAAAACCCAGTTATTTAATGTTACTGTGCACACACACTCAATGTTTGCTATCATTTCAGATAGCTTATAAGTTCTAATATGTTGCTTTCTTTAAATTTTAGCCCTTCCTTTAATGTCTAAACATTTGGGCTGCTGGGCCCCCACTCTGTATGGCTCATTCTGTAATGGTCACAAGCGACATGTGTGTCCAAATATGTACTAGATTTGGGCGGTGCAGGCCGGGGGCACAGAGGTTATTGTTGTCTCCTAACAAACAGTAAAATAGAGTATGTTTGTTATTATGTAGATATTCTGTTTTATTTACATGTTGATCACGCCTATTAGAGTAATAAGTACACTGTCCTATGCTTCATAATTAATTTTCTTATGGGTATATGTGTTTTCTGTAAGGAATTAATAAATTTCAGCAGCCGTGGTGGGTAGTTGGGGGTTGAGTTCTAGAAATACATGTTAAAAGTTTACTATATTGAAGAATACTGTTTATCACAATAAATGTTGATTGGGAAAGGACTATTAACATTCCTCTGTTATCAAAATTATGTTATAGTGCCTCCGACTTGTTCGGCCCATTCATACTAGGTGTAGATGTTATTTCAGTCTGGTTATATCTAGGATTGGGGCGGAGCGAGGCGAACGCACATGACCATGCAAGGTTTAATATCCCTAATGACTGATAACAATGGGTAAGATTGTTTTGATAAGTCTGTACTGAATATGTCTAGGAAAATATTGGTTTAATTCTACATAACCTCTTTATTATT
Organism: Bombina bombina; assembly: GCF_027579735.1. Lineage (NCBI taxonomy): Eukaryota > Metazoa > Chordata > Amphibia > Anura > Bombinatoridae > Bombina > Bombina bombina. The sequence continues at coordinate 529,767,797 of NC_069501.1, read as the reverse complement.
ATTATATGTGCTCTCTGTTAGAAATGTGGACCCGGAGTACACGGGATACTACACCTTAGTTAATATAAGTTTAGTTTAGTTTATTTTAAATATAGCTGAATGATACATTAACAACATCTGCAGGTACCCGGTTTATTAATCTGCCTCACCTGTTGAAAGTTTTGCAAGTTTGTTATTAATTGCATTAAAGTACTGTTCCCCACTTCCTTTTTGGGTAGTTTAGATTGCTACGACGTACTATATATTGTCTACCAGGATATAATTTAATCTCTCCCCTCTACTAACCCCTATTTTCCCTTATCTTTCCCTCTATCCACTCCTATCAGTCCTTTCATACTGACAGACCTGTGCCTATCGGCCTCTGTATAACCTTAAAGAGACATACACGCCCTTAACTCTTGCCAGCTGACCTTAGATTTGGAGATGAGTACCTTAAGATTAGCGAGTCAAAACGTGAAAGGGTTTCTTTCAGCTGAAAAACGCTCAATAGCATATTATGATTTCCATAAAAAGAACATTGATATAGTCATGATACAAGAGACCCATTTTAAGAAACGAAGCAAACCCCAAGTAGCCACAAGATACTATGACAGACATTTCTTTAGCTCAGGATTAAATAGGAAAAACTGTGTTTGCATATCGATCAAACGGAATGCCTCCTTTGAACTCCTTCAGAAGTACTCTGATTTTGGTTGGGCTCTATTATGGTACTTCGATCACTTTAGCCAATGTCTATGCCCCAATTAGGCCCACGCCCTTTTTCTATAAATCAATCATTAATGCAATATTAGATCATTCCAAAGGCCCAATCATCCTAGGGGGTGATTTTAAGTTTACCATGCACCCTACTCTGGATAATTCAACTGGGAAATCATATCTAGGCAATAAAATGCTGAAAGCTAATTGTGCCGCCCTACATTCTATCTCCTTGTTTGATACCTGGAGATTAGCACATCCCACACAGAAAGACTATACATTCTTTTCTCACCCCCAGCACTCTTACCCCCGTTAGATTATATAATGTGTAATCAGGCGCTCTTAACTAACTTAATACAGTCAAAAATGACACACACACCAACCATGGTCTGACCATAGCATGGTCATTTCTATTTTTCATTGGTCTACTAGGCCTAAAAATACACTACATTGGAGATTAGACAATTCTATTCTAACAAACCAGGAAATGTTAGAAGAACTGACCAAAGCATCTGCCGAGTATTTTCTAATTAATAAACCAGAGGACACATCTGCTGCGAACAACTGGGAAGCATACAAATGCTATATTACTAAGGATAATACGTAATTTAGCCGTGTGTTTTATTAAATATCCCCTAATATAATATTAGGGGATATTTAATAAAACACACGGCTAAATTACGTAAATTGAGATCGGCTCAATTCTTATCTCTGATGAAAAATTTAAACACAGCAGACAGTATACACAAAGCAGACCCGACCTCCGCCCAAAAGCTTTTAGAACTAGACTCACCTATAACGATTCAAGAAATCCTAAACACTATTAAGGCACTACCAAATGGCAAATCCCCCGGACCAGATGGTCTAACGGACAAATTTTACCAATTGCTCCAATCCCAATTAGGCTCACCATTGCACACGCTATTCACTTCAATAGACAAAGGCAAGGTTTTTTCTTGTTCCCTATTAGAAGCCACTATTACAGTAATACCAAAGGCTGACAAACCGGGCCCTCTGGCAGGTAATTATATACCTATTTCGCTACTAAATATTGACATAAAGATATATGCTAAAATATTGTCAAATCGTCTGAATACCATATTACCAAATATTATACACCCAGATCAAGTAGGCTTCGTCAAAGGGAGAGAAGCAAAGGATAATACTATTAGAGTCCTACATTCCCGGCAGGCCTCCTACGATAATGAGACCCCTTTAACTCTTTTATCGACCGATGCGGAGAAGGCTTTTGACAGGGTCAGCTGGCATTTTATGTGGGGGGCCCTGTCAAAGTTTGGTTTCTCTAAAGCTTTCTTGGCCAGAATTCAGGCATTATATTCAAGCCCAAAGGCCAGAGTTCGGGTAAATGGAACTATCTCACAACCTTTCCCCATAACCAATGGTACCCGCCAGGGCTGCCCCTTGTTGCTGTTATTGTCTGCTATAACCATTGAGATCTTAGCTATAAAAATCAGAGAAAATAAGGACATACTGGGTATACAATATAACCATATTAACTAAAAAATGTTTATTGTTCGCAGACAATGTGATCCTAACCCTCCAATCACCTTCCACTACCCTCCCTGCTTTAATACAGACTTTAGAAGCATATGGACAGGTATCTAACTTCTCCATTAATATGGAGAAGTCAGGGATACTACTACTAAATGCACCTCAACATGATGTGGATTTCATAAAACATCACACAGCATTTCGGATCACTGACAAGCATAGATACCTTGGCTTAACGATCACAAACAATAACCAGGACCTCTACCAAGTTATTATTATATTAGTCTCCAACGATCGGTAAAAGCCATTCTAGAGGGATGGCATAAGCAAGGACATCTGTCCTGGATGGGAAGGATAAATATGGTTAAAATGATGCTAATACCAAAATACCTGTTTCTTTTCCAAACATTGCCGATGGCCCTACCTAACTCGTATCTAAGTGCTCAGCAGAGAATGATTAACTCATTCATTTGGTCTTACATGAAACCTAGGGTGTCTCAGAACACTCCCTATCTACATAAAGAGGATGGGGGACTTAATGTCCCACACCTTTTGAATTACTATAGAGCTGTCCATATGGCTAGGGTGATTTCCTGGTCCCATTCTTGTCCGATTGCTTTGTGGGTGCAAGTTGAAAGCTCTCTCTTAAAGGTTAAATGTATGAGAGATATTGCATGGCTGCCCAAAAACCATAGACCGCCCCTGGCATACCAAAACAGCTATGTCAAGGCTACTCTTGACGTGTGGGACCATGTAATTGCGCACACCGCAGGAATCTCTACTCCAGTTTCACCTCTAACCCCAGTTTTAGGTAACCAGATTTTCCTACAAAATACCTCTTTCACTCACACGAATGTCACTGAACATTTGCATAACCTACATATTTATATATTGCTAGAATCAGGGGAGATTAAAGATAGAATATTATTAAATAATGAATTGAGTCCCCCCTTTCATAACTGGTACTCGTACCTACAGATAAGACATGCACTCAACAACAGTACATATAGACGCAATGTTTCTAGACCACTAACGGCTTTTGAACGGATATGTATAAATCCTGAGATCAAAGGAGCACATCTTTCACTAACATATAAAATGCTCAAAGGGTCTTTTTCAGACCAATGACCTACTTATCTAAGGAAGTGGAACACAGAAATATTAAAGAATGTTGTTGATGATGACTGGAGGCTTTGCTTCAGAGTGTCTCACTCAGCCTCTACTTCACTGCTCATATCTGAAATTAATTACAAAATACTTGCCCAATGGTACCTGACACCACAGCGTCTCAGATATATTTACCCTACCGCTTAATCTGCTTGTTTGAGGTGTTGTGGAGGGATAGGTACTATGATACACATCTGGACACGGTTAGAATATAGCATTAACAAGAAATTAGGCTCATGCATATCCCTTAGTCCGGGACTTATTCTACTCAATCTTATTCCGCCACTTCACTGTGCATACCGTACAAAGTTACTTCAATTGATGCTCGCGTGTGTGAAAAGACTAATACCAAAACTTTAGAAAACCCAAGTGATTCCTACACACGCACAGTGGATATCTGAAGTTGGACATATCCTAACTCTCGAAAGACAACACTATTATTATGTAGGGAAAAAAGACTTTATCACAGACGTGCTCTTTATCTGGGAGCATGGCCTCTCTGGTCTAGACCAGGACACCGACAGACCCACTAAAAATTAATTATTTGACCTCAGTACTAGATTTGACTACTCTACAGTAATGGCCTTCTTTTTAGAATAAAGAGTTTACCGTACTGCTCTTGACTTTTGATTCTTTTCTTTTCTTATGGCTCTGGATGTGATTAACACAGAGTTCTGTAACTATGCCTTTCTTATTCCCCCTTCCTACTCCCCTTTCCTTCCTTCTTCCCTCTCCCCTATTTTATTATAAGGTTATTAGACAATATATCTGGGAACTAGATACTTCTTAAAAATTGTTAAAATGATTGGGATGGCTTGAAATATCCAAATTACTGTATTTTTTTTTCTCTCAGTATTGCTCTTGTCTTTGATGTCAGATTTGAATTTTTGGATGTAATGCTTTGAAAAATGGAAAACCCAATAAAAATTTATTGAATCAAAAAAATCGGTTTCTATTTCACCTGAATGCTAGTATGTCTAGTTATTTGGGTGGGCTCCTGCTAAAATCACTTTTCCTCGCTACATACCAGCCTGTTGTCAGGTATAGGAAGGACCCTCTGGCAGAGCTACCTAGTCTGGGTAGCCAGAGTCTGCCACAGGGTGGGACCCCGAATACTGGTGCTGTAGGGTATCAGGGGCGGCTACTGGCTGTGGTCACTTGCCAGCCACATAGCTTCAGTCAGCAGGGAGGAAGCAGGACCCGTTTGGCGAAGCTACCCAGTTGGGGTAGCCGGGGTATCCGTCACACATATATATATATATATATATATATATATGATTTTTTTTGGTATATATATATAAATAGATATATTTATATATGCCAGGTTTTCTGTGTGCTGTGTTGATAATGTTTGTAATGCTTCACTGCAGACCTGTCATGCAGGCTGCTCTGGGGTTAACTGCCTGGGTTGCTCAGAACTTTGCAGCTGTCTGTCAGTGTTCAGGGCTGTGGAGTTTGCTGTGGCTTAGGATGTGTACCCAGTCCAGTCTGTGAGTGCGGTCCATTCCTGTGTTTTGTATTTACATAGGGGAGGTTACAAAAGCCTGTGTCACCCTGGGAGGTTCCCAGTTGGTTTGTTTGGAAGTATACATTGTGTTGATTATGTTTGTAATGCTTCCCTGCTGACCTGTCATCCAGGTTGCTCTGGGGTTAACTGCCTGGGTTGCTGGGAGCTTTGCAGCTGTCTGTCAGTGTTCAGGGCTGTGGAGTTTGCTGTGGCTTAGGATGTGTACCCAGTCCAGTCTGTGAATGCGGTCCATTCCTGTGTTTTTATATATATATATATATATATATATATATATATATATTCACAGAAGAATGCACTCACAGGCTTTTCTCAAACTCAAACAGCAAAGGTTTATTGAATGTTTTCAGGGAGATTATATCCCCTTCATCAGAATCATATGTGTATATATATAAATGCCAATTATTATAGATAGAGTTCCGTTATATATACCTGGAACCAAAAGAAGGACACAGCTGCACTAGGATCCAAAAGATCATACGCTTTATTTAAAGATAAAAAAGACACAGGGTATGCCTTCACCTAATAAACCTCTTTTACCAGTAAAAAGATAAAGCAGATGAATACACATCACACAGAGATAAAATACATGTATATCCCCCTACATGCTAGCATATATCTAAGCTGGCATAGAACAGCCCACAATACATTCTGGGCACATAGTGTAAAAACATGCTCTGGCTGTGTAAGACAAGTTACCGTCCTTTAAACACAATATCAACCTCAGTTATACCGGGCACTTAAGTGTAGAGACACGCTCCGGTGATGTGAGGCTTGTACTGTCCTGCAGGATTAAAGATGGACCAATGTCGACTTCACAACAAGTCAGGGTAGTTATCCCTAGGGGAATAAGCGTGCCTCCACCTACTTGCAAGACTTGCTACCGCACGGCTTACCTTAACTTCTTTATTCTTTATTCCAGGCTGCTAAATACTTCAGTGATCCTGTGCTTTTTTCCGGTACGGATCTTCACTTGCTAATACCGTAGGTGGGGAACCTGTTTCCCCTGTGAGATTCAGATCAGAGCTGCTCCACCATAATAGCGTTTACCTCCATGCTGCAAGCTTCCACACTCCAAACATTACGCGTTTCGCCCCTCCTCCATTAGGGCTGGAATTGAGGCTTCATCAGATGTATGATGTTACCACTACAGATAGTCTTTAAGTATCTCTGTTGTTACAATTATTGCACGCCCCTTGTTTCATTTTTAAAGGGACCTCACGCTATTACACAAAATATCAACTGGTACTTTTTCTTATGTACATGTTTTATTTCTATGTGCTCTAAGGTGACACCAAATACAAAGTAAATTAATCATTATTTACAGTGTGTACAGGATTTTAGAACAACGTAATCATAGTTTGACCAAGCATGCCAGAGGAATGCAACATATCATGACCTCATACCTTGCTTTGCGCCAAACTTCTGGACTGATTACTATATCCTAACAGATTCTATATAACATTTGTACATTGTTTACAAAAAGCAGGCATATTCTATTTTCTCTTTAAGTCCAAAACGAGATAATGTATTGAGTCTGTACATCCAGCGTGATTCATGCTGGAGCAATATTTTGTCAACATTACCTCCTCTCCTTTTGGGCTTAATGTGTTCAATCCCTAGTAATTTCAATTGGGAAAAGTCAGAGTTATGGAGCAATTGGAAATGTCTAGCCACGGCTATCTTGATCATTATCCTTTATACTGTCCCTATGTTCCCTGACTCTGTATTTCAATTCACGTGTCATTTTCCCAATATAGAATTTGGGACATGAACAATGTAGCAGGTAAATTAAATTTTTAGTGTTACAGGTAATCCTTTCATTAACATACAGTAATAGCTATTTCCTGATGGATCAGTGCTGAATTTGGAGGCCTTGTCTATATACCTATAATATACACAATGAGCACACGGATTGCACCCCTTCACAGTTTGTGATTTTGTTAGCCAGTTGGTTTTTACATTTTTATGAAATTCACTATGCACTAGCCTATCTTTTATACTTGGGGCCCTTCTAGCAGTCAGTAGTGGATATTCTGATACATATTTTGAAAGAGAGCTGTCACTGGTCAAAATGTGCCAGTGTTTTTTCAGTATCCCATGGAGTTTACCCCAGTGATAATTGTACCTCGTTATTAATCTAATCTGTTTATTTCGTGTATCCCTTTTTTATAAAGGAGCTGATTTCTTGGGGTCTGTCTTGCACTCGTCCAACCTTTATGTATTTGTCTTCTAGAGTACCCTCTTTGTAGGAACCTTTGGGCCATTTCTGAAGCCTGTTCTTCAAAATCTACTGCTGTAGCGCAACAGCTTTTTAATCTTAAAAATTGTCCTACCGGTATCCCATTTTTTAAGGGCTCCGGATGGTGGATGGACGCATGCAGCAAACTATTGGTTGCTGTCTCCTTTTGATATACCTTAGTTTGCAAAACCCCATTATTGATGGTAATCTTCAGATCTAAAAATGTGGTTTCTTTATCACTGATCTATGTTAAATATAAGTTCCTATTGTTACAGTTCAACGCTTCTACAAAACGACCCGCAAATTTTGCATCACCTTTCCACAGCACTAAAATGTCATCAACATATCTTAACCATAGTACAACATGCGCCTCTACCCATTGGTCCAACCTCTGGAAAACATCAACGGTTTCCAAGACGCCAAGATGTAAACAGGCATAGGTGGGGGCACATGCTGCACCCATGGCTGTGCCACGTAACTGTCTGTAGTATCTGCCATCAAACATGAATATGTTATTTGTTAAAGCAGATTCCAACAACTGTAGCACAAGGTTGGTATTATCACTGTATTCTTATCCTCACAGCATTAGAAAATACTTTACTGCTTCCAAACCCACATTATGTGGGATCGACAAGTACAGTGACTCTACATCCAGTGTGAGAAGAAGCATATCTGGTTCCATAGTTACTTAATCCCGTCTCCTCAGGACGTCCCCTGTGTCCTGGACATAGGAGGACAACTCCATCAGGAAAGGCCTCAGATAAAAATCAATATATCTGCTTATCCCTTCAGTGAGTCTTCCCATGCCAGACACTATGGGACGTCCCGGGGGATTCTTGGTACACTTATGCAATTTTGGAATACAGTAGAAAGTGGGTGCAAGTGGATATAATTTGAAAAGAAAATCATATTCTTTCTTAGTTAGGTTTCCCTTATCCCTGGCATTATTAAGCAGAAAGAGAAGCTCATTGCATGATTTGTCATAGGTAAGCCTGGTCACCTCTTCATATTGCTCCTTTATTTGAAGTTGTCTTAATACTTTGTTCACATAGCTTTCCTGATCTAAAACCACAATATTTCCTCCTTTGTCCAAGGGCTTAATCTGAAGGTCTTTCTTACCCATCAAATCTTTAAGAGCTTGTCTCTCCTGTCTGGTGAGTCACTAACTATTAGAAGGTAGAGGGAAGCAGCACTCTTACTCCATGGTCCTTAAAATCTCTGACCAGGATTCGGAATCATCAGATGATAGCTCTTCCTCCTCTTCCTCTTCTTCCTCTCTTTCTCCCCTTCCCTCTTTGTCTTTGCAGGAAACAACACACCAAGGACGTGAGAAGAAAGAAAATGAAGTCCGTTTGAAAACTAAAAGTCAAGACATCCCTTTAGGAAAGGAAAAAAGAGGACACGCAGAGCAGGTTCCAGAAGAAGGAAAAAGATCTTCAAAGAGAAAGGCAAAGAAGAACTAGCACTCAGTGTCGTCAATTTATCGAACTTTGAACTCACTGAAAGCCATATTAGTGTATTATCTAAGGGTCTGGGTTTTGCTCCCACCTATAATTTTTCGGTATTTAATACTTTGTTGGATCTCAATAAATTTGTTAGGAAGCTTACACTACGTAGACACTTTTCTAGTATTTCTGATAATGAAGAAGTGGAACTAGATGTACCAGATGAAATTACTGAGGGAGAAAACAATATATCCCTCCCCATCAGCAATTTGCCTAGTACTAATCCAGAATCAACTTTTGATTTTAAAGACATATGTATTCTGGAGGGGTTAAGAACACTGGACACTACTGCTGATGGTGTGAATGATTCAGATGTTCCAAAACCTAAAAGAATAAGATCTAACTTTTACCCCACACAATCTAGGGGCACACATATTAATTTATTCCAAAAACAGGTGGAAAAAGAGATTGTGGAACTGGGTAAACATATCACTACAACAGGCCATAGTGATAATCTTACAAAAAGACAAAAAGCAGCAATCAGACAATTAGAAAGTAAACATGATCTTGTCATTCGTTCATCAGACAAAGGAGGTAATGTCGTAGTTATGAATAAAGCTCAATACATTGATGAAGCCTATAAGCAATTGAACGATGGTATTACATATAGAAAGTTATCTTATAACCCAGAAAAAGAATTCACCCACAAATTGGACAGGTTACTTGAAGATGCACTTGCATTAGGTTTCATTTCACAAGAGGAGTGTGTTTCCCTAGTTCCACAGTTTCCCGTGACGCCGGTCTTTCACCACCTGCCTAAATTACACAAGGACTCAGTCAACCCACCAGGCCGTCCAATAATTTCTGGGATTGGCTCGTTGTTTGAACCATTGTCTGAGTGGGTTGACTCAGTCCTACAGCCACTGGTACAGAACCTTAGTAGTTATCTAAGGGATTCATCCCATCTTTTAACTATCATTAACAAGATGAAATGGGATAAAGATCATAGGTGGGTGGTGATTGACGCGGTGTCACTATATTCACGTATACCGCACAATTTGGGATTGTGTGCCATTGGTTTCTTTTTGGATAATTATACAAATTATTCCAGGGAATTTAAATTGTTTTTTTGTGAGACTGTCGAGTTCCTACTGTCCCACAATTACTTCATGTTTAATGGTGAGTACTTTTTACAAATCTGTGGTACTGCGATGGGGGCAAAATTTGCCCCCTCATTCGCTAACTTATTTGTGGGATGGTGGGAACTCGGCAGCCTCTATAATGGCAATAACCCTTTCATAGATAACATCTGCATATATATGCGTTACATTGATGACCTTATCTTTGTGGTCAAAGGTGACTTTGTCTTTGAGGATTTCCTCAAATTTGTAAACAATAATGATCTACATTTACAGTTCACGGGGGAGATCCAAGATAAAGAAATTCATTTTTTGGATCTCACCTTAGTTGGCTCAGTCGAACTTAATAAGATCGTCACTGACACATATAGAAAACCAACCTCTGGCAATACGATTTTACATGCCACATCATGTCACCCCAAACATCTTATAAATTCGATACCTAAGAGCCAATTTCTTAGGTTACGTCGAAACTCCAATTCAGATAAATTGTTTAATATCCAAGCCACCAAATTGATGGATAGGCTTTGTGCTAGAGGTTACGATCGGAATATACTCCAGCAGTCCTTAGATGAGGTGAGATGTACCTATAATTCTAAAGAGGGAAAGCGGAATAACAAGGCCAATAAAGCAATGTGTGATAAAGATTTAGTAGTATTTTCGACAGAGTATTCTTCACAATTCAATGATTTATGTAAAATTATTAAAGGTAACTTATCCATACTTAAAGGTGATGATATTCTAGTAAATTTTGTAGATAAGGTCAAATTTGTGCCTAAAAAGGCACCCACACTTGCTAAAAAGCTTGCGCCCAGCATGGTGAACAGCCAAGTGGGTCCAAGGGGGTGCCAGTGGCTGAATAAGAAGGGCACTTTTAAATGTCTATCTCGAAACTGTCTTACTTGCTTACAGATATCTATGGAGACTGAATTCACCAGTCATGTAACCAAACAGAATTTTAAGATTAATCATTACGCCAATTGCAGTACAACATTCGTCGTCTATCTTATAGACTGTACCCTCTGTTCTGAACAGTATGTTGGTCAGACCTCACGTGCCCTTAGATCAAGAATAGGAGAGCACAGAAGGGATATTAAAAATTATAACAAGGATTCGAGTGTAGCAAGACATTTCAATTGCATACATTTTACTGATCAGCCAAAATTTACTGTAAAAGTAATAGACATAGCCAAAAAGCCCATTAGGGGAGGAAACATTTACAATATATTGTCCAAGAAAGAACTTTTTTGGATTTGGAAACTTAACACGAGGGTACCTTTTGGTCTAAATAAAGAATGGGACATTAGTTACTTTGTTGAGTAACTTGTGCCATCTTAAATAAGTCCCATCTATGTAGACACCCATTGTCGTAGTCATATCAAGAATATTCATCAAAATTATTTATCTATTTAGTTTATATTTTTGCTTTATATTTTTGCTTTATCTTACTCTCATTCTAAATATATTCAGTATTACATTCACATATCTTCATATTTTGACACCTTGATGTATACAATTATACATATCTGTATATGTTTTCACATTAACTTTTTTTATTTTTGTATTTATCTACCACTGTGAAAAAATATGAAGGGATATGAAAAAATTATGAAAAAATATGAAAAAATATGGAAAAAATTTGACAGTGTTATAATACACTTATAACATATGTATATCAGACTCCAAAATTTTGATTTCTGAAAACATAAGTTATGTTTAGTTTTTTCAATCCCACTGTTAACATGGTAATGTGAATATGAACACAATTAGTGCATGACATTTTGAAAAATCAATACCACTTTTTCTAAGGTTTTATCAAAAGTTGTATATTCCATTTGATTTGTACTTTATTGCCTTTGAAATCTTTTTGATTTTTTGATTTTTTTTGATTTTTTGATTTTTGATTTTTGTCTTGCCTTGTGTATATGATGATATAGATATATATCTTTCATTACTATATCTCATCTGTCTTAGATTCATAACAAGATTTACAATCACAATTATTTTTCTTTTTGAGACTAATTTGGATCTTGTGTAACATGATTTATTGATGTGTTTTTTACATTCATTTTTATTTTCACTTTCATTTTCATTTTGTACTTCTTATGTAATAAGTTTTTGTTCTGTATTATTATGTTACACCATTTCTTCTCACACCTGTGCAGTATGCCTTTAAGACATTCATTTTGGGTATACTATGGCTTTGAATGATTGGCCATTGCTCCTTTAAAGGTGTGCTGCACAGGTGGTGAGCTATCCTATGATTAAGTGCTGCATAGCACGAAACATGTAAGGATTTGCTCCCCCCCCCTCCACCTGTATAGCTTGCATTTGTATTGTGCTGTGCTTGTCCACTTTTCTATGTGTTATAACATTTTTTGAAATAAACTTTTTGGATTTTAAGGACCATGGAGTAAGAGTGCTGCTTCCCTCTACCTTCTACTATTTGGATTGGGCTTGATCCGCATTTTTAGCTGGCATCACGCCAACAGTGCTTCTCTTTTCTTTTGCCGATTTCTTGGGGCTGCAATTGGATAGCAGCGCACACACCCCCTTCAGGCTGTAGCGACGTCACTCTCCTACCCACAGTCACTAACTATACCTGTTATACCAATGTTCCCTACATCTTGTTCTACACATCTAACTAACGTGTGTATGCTGGGCGATAGGGATAGCTGGGGCATTTATTTAGAGGGCAGTTTAAACCTAATCTCTTTAGGATAGCTTTTTTCTGTTGTTTGTCCTTCTTGTTCATCTAATAAAGATACTAGATTTTCTATTGCCTCAACATCCTCACTATCTGTTGACTGTTCTTTCCCCACTCTGTTGCCCCACATTTTTTTAAAGATCAGTTTCCTTGTGTACATATTTAGATCCTTTAAAAATTCAAATTTATCTAGGCCACTGGTAGGACAGAACGTAAGGCCTTTTTTGAGTAAGTTTATATGTACCAAGTTTAATTTAGTTTTAGAAAGATTGACAACAGATATTCCATCTGATACCCCTTATAATTGGTCTCCCTCCATGATTGACTCTCCTTCCTCTGATTACTGGTTATCATCCGGTATTGGGGGCTGTTCCTGTATCTCCCCCCTCTGCCCTCTATGTCTCTGTCTGCCTGAAAAAGGAGGACCACCTACCCCTCTTTCGTCTCCCTCCTCTCCTTGTCTTACCCCTAAAGGGATCCTAGACTGTAGTGAGTTTCTGATGTTCTGAGAGCCACTTTCAGACTCATTCTCAGAGTTGTCTGTCCCTGAGTCATAGGAATATCTGGTTATATTATTATTCCTATGTATATAAATGGTACCTTTATTAAAATTATTTTGATCTTTTACCATTTTGGCCTCTTTCTAAACTTAATTTCACTCTGTAGTTTCTCCAAACTTCTCTGCACCTCTTTATTAAGTTTCTCAAAGGCAGGATCTAAGGCAAAGAGATTTACTTGCCCATACGTTTGATTTGTTTCAGCCTTGGATTCCTCTAACCTTTTTCATCCTCATCTACCAGTAACTGCATTAGCTCTGAAATACATCTTGTTAGAATTGCATTCCATTTCTGAATAAATTCAGTGTTAGCTTCTTCCCCTCTTAAGTTGATCCCTGGGTCCAATCTGATCCTTAGACCTTTAGGGATCAATTCTTCTTTAACATATTTGTGTAAGCTTGCTAGCTCCCATTTAATTTTGAGTTCTTTAATTGCCTTTTTCTTGTACTCTTTAAATGCTGAAAACACGTCACTGCTTTTTCATCTATGTTGGTTTCATCTATATTAATGGCTGGATTAAAGGCTTCATTAATATCACTAACCCCCTTTTCTTCAGTAAGTTTATATGCCATGGTGTCACCTTAAAAAGTGCTATATAGGTAGAGGCAGACCCTGTATTATCTTCCACTATCACCTTATTTATAGAATAATCCAATGCTCTCCTAGAAATCAGGGTAAAAATACAGTTAAAACTATGGGTCATAAGGCAGGGTGCACTTGGAAACTGTAAAACATTATGCAAGGATACTGTGCTAGCCGTCCCAAATAATACAAATGCCAATTATTATAGATAGAGTTCCATTATATAACTGGAACCAAAAGAAGGACATGACTGAACTAGGATCCAAAAGATCATACTCTTTTTTTAAAGATTAAAAAGACACAGGATATGCCTTCACCTAATAAACCTCTTGTACCAGTAAAAAGGTAGAATGCACTCACAGGCTTTTCTCAAAATCAAACAGCAAAGGTTTATTGAGCATTTTCGGGGAGATTATATCCCCTTCATCAGAATCATATGTGTATATATAAATATATACTTATACATATTTAGACATGTATTTGTATGTATCTCTATGTTAAAGCCCTTTATTAGTGCACCATTCGTAATCTAGCCCTTAATAGGTCCTTGGGAGCATACTGTTGATAGTTAATTAATAATAAGGACATTAGTCATGAAACCAATGGAAATGTTTGCAAACAATTTGCATAATTTTGTTAATCCTAAAAGATTCATCTCCATTATAAACTGACTATCACTCAAGCAACATTAAAGGGACATTCAACACTGCCCACAACAATAACCTATGTTTCTAAACTAAGTATAAAGAGCAAGCTTCAACGTTCCCCCTTTCTCTTACTTACTGCCTTCACTGTTCAATCCTCATTGATAACTTCAAAATGTGTCTCCTAATATGGCTGCTTAACTCCCCCCACTGTGACGTACAGCTCGTCTTCTTCAAACTAGCCGGCACTTCTATCTCATTTCTCCTACTTCAATCCCAGCGCGTTCACGGGCATTAGCGCATGCGCGATACAATAGGAACATTAAAAGTGGAACCATAATAACCCAAGTTGTTTCCGTTCCGGCAAACTAATTTGTTGACTAACACAACGTAATAGAGTGCTGTAAGTAATATCAGCGTAACGGAAACAACTTCGATTATTTTGGTTCCGCTTTTAGTGTTCCTAGTATATTGCGCATGCGCAAACGGCCGTGAACGCGCTTGGATTTCAGTCCGGGGAATGGGCTCTCATTGGCTGCTAGTTTGAGAAAGAAGGCGAAGACGTCACGGTGGGGGGAGTTAGGAAGACATATTAGGACACCAATTTGGAAGATAACAATGACGATTCAACAGTGAAGGCGGTAAATAAGAGAAAGGGGGCACCTTGCAGCTTGATCGTTTTATTTAGTTTTGAAACATAGATTAATGTTGTGGGCAGTGTTGAATGTCCCTTTAATAGCAACAATGAATCTTGCTCTGATTTATTGCATTCTTTTATATAATTTAAGACTAAATAACCCATAGAATATATACTGTATATATATATATATATATATATATATATATATATATATATATATATATATATATATATATTTACAATATGTATTAATATATTTTATTATTTTATATTTAAAGGGCCAGTATATATCTTAGTCATTTTAAAGTATTTCCTTAGATTAAGCTGCAAATAGCCTACTGCACCCTTTCTATATCATGCAGCAGTAACAGTAAAAAAGTTATTTTAAAATTAATATTGTTTCCGGCCAGTTTGAAATGACTGCCAAGTTCAACCCACTGATGACATCATGATCTGGGCAGCATAAGGCATCCAATCACAAAAGGCTCACTAGTTGGATTCCACAGACTGTCAATGCTATTCAGCAGAGTGCCTAGATTCAGCCCAGATTGTGATTTCATCAGTAGGCTGAGCTTGGCAGCCATTTCAAACTGGCCAGAAATATTATTCATTTTAAAATACATTTTTTTACTGTTCCTGCTGCATGATATAGAAAGGGTACAGGAGGCTATTTGCAACTTAATCTAAGGTAAGACTTTAAGATGACTAAGGTGTAGACTGTCCTTTTATTATTTCAAGAACACATACAGGGAGTGCAGAATTATTAGGCAAGTTGTATTTTTGAGGATTAATTTTATTATTGAACAACAACCATGTTCTCAATGAACCCAAAAAACTCATTAATATCAAAGCTGAATAGTTTTGGAAGTAGTTTTTAGTTTGTTTTTAGTTATAGCTATTTTAGGGGGATATCTGTGTGTGCAGGTGACTATTACTGTGCATAATTATTAGGCAACTTAACAAAAAACAAATATATACCCATTTCAATTATTTATTTTTACCAGTGAAACCAATATAACATCTCAACATTCACAAATATACATTTCTGACATTCGAAAACAAAACAAAAACAAATCAGCAACCAATATAGCCACCTTTCTTTGCAAGGACACTCAAAAGCCTGCCATCCATGGATTCTGTCAGTGTTTTGATCTGTTCACCATCAACATTGCGTGCAGCAGCAACCACAGCCTCCCAGACACTGTTCAGAGAGGTGTACTGTTTTCCCTCCTTGTAAATCTCACATTTGATGATGGACCACAGGTTCTCAATGGGGTTCAGATCAGGTGAACAAGGAGGCCATGTCATTAGATTTTCTTCTTTTATACCCTTTCTTGCCAGCCACGCTGTGGAGTACTTGGACGCGTGTGATGTAGCAATGTCCTGCATGAAAATCATGTTTTTCTTGAAGGATGCAGACTTCTTCCTGTACCACTGCTTGAAGAAGGTGTCTTCCAGAAACTGGCAGTAGGACTGGGAGTTGAGCTTGACTCCATCCTCAACCCGAAAAGGCCCCACAAGCTCATCTTTGATGATACCAGCCCAAACCAGTACTCCACCTCCACCTTGCTGGCGTCTGAGTCGGACTGGAACTCTCTGCCCTTTACCAATCCAGCCACGGGCCCATCCATCTGGCCCATCAAGACTCACTCTCATTTCATCAGTCCATAAAACCTTAGAAAAATCAGTCTTGAGATATTTCTTGGCCCAGTCTTGACGTTTCAGCTTGTGTGTCTTGTTCAGTGGTGGTCGTCTTTCAGCCTTTCTTACCTTGGCCATGTCTCTGAGTATTGCACACCTTGTGCTTTTGGGCACTCCAGTGATGTTGCAGCTCTGAAATATGGCCAAACTGGTGGCAAGTGGCATCTTGGCAGCTGCACGCTTGACTTTTCTCAGTTCATGGGCAGTTATTTTGCGCCTTGGTTTTTCCACACGCTTCTTGCGACACTGTTGACTATTTTGAATGAAGTGCTGCATCCCTCTGCAAGATATCTCACAATTTTTTACTTTTCTGAGCCTGTCAAGTACTTCTTTTGACCCATTTTGCCAAAGGAAAGGAAGTTGCCTAATAATTATGCACACCTGATATAGGGTGTTGATGTCATTAGACCACACCCCTTCTCATTACAGAGATGCACATCACCTAATATGCTTAATTGGTAGTAGGCTTTCGAGCCTATACAGCTTGGAGTAAGACAACATGCATAAAGAGGATGATGTGGTCAAAATACTCATTTGCCTAATAATTCTGCACTCCCTGTAGTTGCAAACATTCCCTGATTTCCAGGGTCAGTCCCTGGATTTTGTTGTATGCTGCTGGATGTTTTTGTCCCTGGAAATGTCACCTCCAGGAAATCTGGAGGGCTGCAACTGAGCTGAGGCATGTGTGACACAAGTTAATAGGGAGTAGCTGCTGGTGAGGCTGTGCATGCAGCAAGTACCCTGCTTGATCATTCAGATCAGGTCTAGGCAGGGACTCCTTTCTGCACCTTCTCTGAGTGATCAATGTTTAAACTGCTACAAATCAGAAGAAAAAAACACTTACAAACAGCTCCCCCATACTAGGTAAGGAGCTGTGCTGATTTGTTGTAAAAGAGGGGGGATTACTTGGCTACTACTGAGGATAATTTAATATTTGCATTTTTGCATTATTTAGTCAGACAGTAATCTTCATATTTAAGCACTCTGTATTGTTTGTAGCCTACTGATTTTATTATGAGTTTATTATGAGTGCAAAAATATGAAAATTGCTGTCAGACTAAATAATAGAAAAATCAATTTACCCCCAACAGCTCAACCAGTCCAGTGCTGTGCATAATCACACAGTAAGATCAGCTGCACTGAGTGTTTGCCAGTGCCATGTCTCTACTCCTGATTATAGTAATTTGACACACTGCAGCTTAGCTCCTACCCCGCACCTCTGCTGTGCATGTTCACACAGTAAGATCAGCTGCACTGAGTGTTTGCCATGTCTCTCCTCCTGATTATAGTAATTTGACACACTGCAGCTTAGCTCCTCCCCTGCACCTCTGCCCTCAGAGTGTCATTAGTAGTCTAGGATATATAGGAAGCATTGCTGCTGGCTATTAGGACAGTGGATCTAAGGTAGTTTTGTGTCTTTTTTTGAAAATCAAAGTTTTTTATTGAGGGGTACCAGGAATACAAAATTAAAACACAATAAACATTATACAAAGAGTAAATACATTAAACATCACATGCTTATACATTCCTAAAGTCTCCAGTATAATATTAAATAATCACATTCTGGCGTTCCCTCTTTTTTATTTTGTTTCTTGTCATAACGCAAAAAGAAAAAAGTCGTATTTTGGATAACTCTAATGACCTACACATCTTATAGCATGGTAAATTATATACAACAGGAAAATGTATTTATTGATTGGTACTTTTCAGAATGTAATAAAACACAAGCACAAGTAGGACAAACACCCTTAACATACATTATAGACCTGTAAGAGTGAGTACTCAAAATATCTACCTGCTGGCAGATTCGGCACCAATTAATTCTGGTCCCATGGGGGGAAGTAGGGAGAGAGAGGAGAGAAAAAAAAAAAAAAAAAAGAAAGGGAGAGGAAAATGAGGGGGGAGGGAGATAAATAGATATATGCAGAGGGAACCGGGGGATAAGGTAATGTATGTGTTTGCAAAAAGGGGATGGAGTGTAAATAGTCTAAACCAATCTGAATAGAAATTTAGTAAGATCCCCTCTCTACTTGATTGAGTATTGTCAAATCTATACCCCATAGAATTCGCACCAACCCTCCCATACCTTGGCGTGCAGATCTGCCTTTCCCATTGTGTTGTAGACGTAACTTTCCATATGTTTCATGTGAGTAAGTTGGGTGATCACATCCTTTGTAGAAGGAGGCAAAATTTGCTTCCACTTCCTGGCTATTATTAATTTGGCTGCAGTAAGGAAATAAATCAGGAAAATCTTTTTTGGGAGAGGTATTCTTGGGAGACCCAAATGCAGCAAAGTTTTGTGTCTTTAAGCACTCAGCTGAACCCTTCAATATTGTAATATATAGTGATAATATATTAGAGCTGGACAGTAAAAATAAAACATTAGGAGATGGTTTATGTTTCATTAAAACTTTACTGCAATAGTGCAAGAAAGTTTCAATTTGTATGGCCTTATGGAAGATTTAAATACTGCTAATAGTAAAAGTTTTGTAAATATATGTGCTCATATATTATTTGTGTAAATTAGACACTTTAATAAATTTTGACTAGTGATGCAGACTGCTTTCGGTTTACTGGTAGAAATTCTAAAGTAAAGAAATTATTTTTAATCTTTAACATTTTTAAAAGCCTGTTTTTGCATATTGCTTTACTTAATGTGGCATTTCTTCCTGTGACCTCTCCTGTGATGTCACTCAATATGAAAAATGTCTGCAAATTAAGAAATTCAAAGTTGGCAGGATTGAGCTTTCTATAGTTGGGAGATGTCTGTATTTGCAAAAATGGTATACATAAATATTTTTTATATTGCTGTGTTAATAACCCTCTTCTTTGTCTGCCTAATTTTGATGCTGTGTTGCAACAATAAGCATATGCCCAGAAAGAGTTCTAGAGATTGGTAATATCAATATTATGGGGTAGTTGTAAGAGCTTGGTGCTGTAATCTGTATAATAAACAATGGATCAGTCTAAAATATACTATTACTATAAAAAGGGTGTGTTTTGATCGCAGAACTGAGTGGGTGGAGCAGTCGAGCAATACTCCGGTAACCGGCTTGTTTCATATGCTGCAAAGTGTCACTGGAATCTCTTTTTAAATGTTGGCAACTATGGGTTTAAGATTGCTATATATACTGTTTGGAAAGATACTAGGTTATTTAGGAGAGATGGCTTGCATTTGGATGCTAAAGGAACAGAGCATCTGGGAGAGGAGTTCAAATACTTTATTAGAAATCATTTAAACTAATAAAGGGGGGTAGCATTAATATATCCACCTGCCCCCCACAGCATGCCAAAACTGTTAGTCCAAGTAACAATTCTAGAAATTCTAGTAGAAAAATTCTTCGTGCCATGAGCACAAATGCTCGCAGCTTAGGAAATAAATTACCTGAACTAATTTCAATAATGACTAGGGACAACTTGGATTTAGTAGCTATAACAGAAACATGGTACAATGATTTGCATGACTGGGACATAGTCATACCTGGATACAGGTTATTTAAAAAGAACAGCGTAGGAAAGAAAGGTGGAGGAGTTGCTTTGTATGTAAATGAAAATATAAAGGTTACTGAAATTGTAGGAACAAATGATGAGGTGGAAAGTATTTGGGTGACTTTGGAAATTGGAGATAAAAATGTTTTTAGAATAGGGGTTGTATATAGGCCTCCATTGCAGGAGGAAAAACTGGTCAATCTGTTATTAGAAGAAATAACCAAAATGACCATGAAGGGTAAGGTTATAGTACTGGGGGACTTTAATTTGCCAGATATAGACTGGAAGATTCCTTCTGCTAGATCGGCTAGAAGCAGGTATATTCTTGAATCTCTGCTAGGGGAATCACTTGAGCAATTAGTCAAGGAACCGACTCGTAAGGAAGCTATATTAGATCTAATACTTACAAACAGTGATACTGTTTCAGATGTGTCTGTAGGTGAGAACTTAGGATCCAGTGATCATCAATCTGTTTGGTTTAGTATTCATGTGCAGGAACTGTCCACCCAGACTAAAACAAAAGTTTTAGACTTTAGGACGGCAGATTTTTCATTAATGGGAGAATACCTAAAAAACTATTTAAAGGGGAAAACTCTTATTACAGGGGTTCAAGAACAGTGGGAATTTGTGAAAGGTGCCATTTTAGATGCAACCGCACACTGTATTAGACATGTCTGTAAAAGTAAAAGAAAGCGGAAACCAATTTGGTTTTCCAAAGAAGTAGCACATGCTGTAAAGACAAAAAAGATAGCTTATAAAAATTACAGACACACACAAGCAGATGATGATATGAAAATATGGAGACTCCAACAAAAAAAGACTAAGCAGTTAATTAGGAAGGTTAAAGCTCATGCAGAAGAGAAGATAGCACAGTCAGTAAAACATGAGGACAAAACATTTTTTAGATATATCAGTGAAAGAAGAAAAAATAAGGTAGGAATAGTAAAATTGAAATCAGTTGATGGTAGAATAATAGAAGGAGATAAGCAGATTGCAGACTGTCTCAATGATTACTTCTGTTCTGTTTTCACAAAAGATTGTGAAGATACAATGTCTACATTAAGGGATGCTACGAAAAATAGAAACAAGCTTAACAGTAATCTTTTTACAGAGGATGAGGTTTTGTTAGCATTATCAAAATTAAATGTTACAAAGGCAGTGGGTCCTGATAATATTCATCCAAGGGTTTTAAAAGAACTTTGATCAGTACTAACTGTCCCATTAACTGATCTGTTTAATCAGTCACTATTAACAGGAGCTGTCCCAGATGATTGGAGAATAGCAAATGTAATACCTCTTCATAAAAAGGGCAGTAGAGAAGAATCTGGCAACTACAGGCCAGTTAGTTTAACTTCAGTAGTAGGGAAATTAATGGAAAGCCTCTTAAAAGAAAGAATTATGGCTTACATAAAGACAAACAATTTAGAGGACCAAAATCAGCATGGTTTTACTTCAGGGAGATCATGTCAGACTAATCTAATTGACTTCTTTGATTATGTAACCAAAGTATTAGACAAGGGTGGAGCAGTTGATGTAGCATATCTAGATTTCAGCAAAGCATTTTACACCGTCCCACACAATAAACTTATTCACAAACTATATCTCCTTGGTCTAGATTCAAAAATTGTGAACTGGGTGGAATGCTGGCTTAAGGGCAGAAAACAAAGTGTCTTAGTAAATGGAGTTCATTCAGCAGAGGGGGCTGTTACTAGTGGTGTTCCTCAGGGGTCAGTTCGGGGGCCTGTCTTGTTTAACATATTTATCTGCGATATCAGCAAAGGACTACAGGGGAAAGTATGTCTCTTTGCAGATGATACAAAAATTTGCAACAGAGTGGATGTTCCAGGGGGGGTAGACAAAATGAGAAGTGATATACAACAATTGGAGGATTGGACAAACGACTGGGATCTAAAGTTTAACACAGCAAAGTGTAAAATAATGCATTTAGGGAAGAAAAATCCAAATGTTAATTACAGACTCAATGACACTTTACTGACTGTTACAGATGAGGAACAGGACTTGGGAATTATTATTTCAGATGATTTAAAACTTAGTAAACAATGTAGTAATGCAGCGAGTAAGGCTAGCAGAATGCTTGGATGTATTGGTAGAGGTATTTGCAGCAGAAATAGTAAGGTTCTTATGCCACTTTATAGATCATTAGTTAGGCCTCATCTTGAGTATTGTGTGCAGTTCTGGAGGCCATATCTTCAGAAGGAAATTAACAAACTTGAATCTGTGCAAAGGAGGGCTACCAAAATGGTACATGCTCTAAAAAATAAAACTTACCAGGATAGGCTCAATGACCTAAATATGTATAGCTTAGAGGAGAGAAGGGAAAGAGGTGATATGATAGCAACTTTCAAGTACATTAAAGGGTTTAGTAAAACTGAGGCTGTGGGTATCTTACATAAAATGGAAAATTCAAGCACAAGGGTTCATGAGCTCAAGCTAAAGGGTAGTAGATTCAGGAGTAATTTGAGGAAGCACTTCTTTACAGAAAGAGTGATTGATTTATGGAATAAACTTCCTCAAGAGGTAATAGCAACAAACACTGTGGGGGACTTTAAAAATGCATGGGACAAGCATAAGGCTATCCTACAAACTAGATAAGTTTATACTGTTAGGTAAGGTCGGGCAGACTTGCTGGGCCTATGGCTCTTATCTGCCGTCAATATCTATGTTTCTATGTTTCTATATATATATATATATATATATATATACACTCACCGGCCACTTTATTAGGTACACCTGTTCGATTGCTTGGTAACACAAATTGCTAATCAGCCTTGCTTGGTAACACAAATTGCTAATCATCCAATCACATGGCAGCAGCTCAATGCATTTAGGCATCTAGAAGACGACTTGCTGAAGTTTAAAACTGAGCATCAGAATGGGGAAGAAAGGGGATTTAAGTGACGTTGAATGTGGTTTGGTTGTTGGTCTGAGTATTTAAGAAACTGCTGACCTACTGGGATTTTCACGCACAACCATCTCTAGGGTTTACAGAGAATGGTCCAAAAAAGAGAAAATGTCTAGTGAGTGGTAGTTGTGTGGACGAAAATGCCTTGTTGATGTCAGAGGTCAGAGTAGAACGGGCAGACTGGTTCGAGATGATAGAAAGGCAACAGTAACTCAAATAACCACTCGTTACAACCAAGGTATGCAGAATACCATCTCTGAATGCATAACATGTCAAACCTTGAAACAGATGGGCTACAGCAGCAGGAGAGGGTAGTCTAACCTGTTACTAGCAAGGTGTACCTAATAAAGTGGCCGGTGAGTGTATATACAGTATATATACATATATATACATATTTACAATAAGAATAGCATTGTCCTATGTGTGAAGATCATTGGAATGTGAAATATTAATATCTCCTGTGAAGGTAGCACATGATCAATAGGTGTTTTCTTCTGCATTCTCCACTGACGCCTATGTGGAGAAGTCCGGAAGTTAAAAAATAGCTCGCCACTTGTAATCTAGCCCTATATATATGGCAGGAGCACCATCAAATAAAATGCTCAAAAAGATAGGTGAAGTGCTGCTTAAAGGGACACTGTACCCAAAATTTTTCTTTTGTAATTCAGAAAGAACATGCAATTTTTAGCAACTTTCTAATTTACTCCTATTATCAATTTTTCTTCGTTCTCTTGCTATCTTTATTTGAAAAAGAAGGCATCTAAGCTTGTTTTGGGTTCAGTACTCTGGACAACACTTTTGTATTGGTGAATGAATTTATCCACCAATCTGCAAGGACAACCCAGGTTGTTCACCAAAAATGAGCCGGCATCTAAACTTCCATTTTTGCATTTCAAATAAAGATACCAAGAGAATGAAGAAAATTTGATAAAAGGAGTAAAATAGAAAGTTGCTTAAAATGTCATGCTCAATCTGAATTACGAAAGAAAAAATGTGGGTACAGTGTCCCTTTAATTAACTTTGACCATGCTCTTGCCTTTACAATGAGGCGCCTTTTTTTAATTTTTTTTTTTTTTACAGTTTAATGTTGTTGTCTACAATAATGATCTAGGTTATTATTTATCTGCTCTATACAATCCATCTCTACGTTTAGTACAGATGGTTTTAATCTTGAATGTAGGAAAGTAGATTAAATTCTTTCACAATATTTTTATTTCAGGAAAGCTTTAACCCTCCAATCCTCTGGGCCCCGTTCTCTAAAGCTGTCTGCTAATGTGAGATTATTTTCTTTAAAAAAAAAAGGTCCTTTAAAGTATTTTAAAATGTCAAAGTTGGTTAAAGGGTTGTAATTCTACATATCTGTACAAATAAATGTATGCATCATTTTAGCAGCAAGCATTAAAGACAATACACTAAAGTGTTGCAACAAAGGAGTGTTTACCCGGGAGGTAGGTCCACCTATTTATTACAAGGACACAGAATGATACATGACTCACACGTGCTGGATGCATGTAATCTATTGCTTGCATGCCACTGAGTATTTCCCTATGCATACAATCCTTCTTAATATCTCCACAACCACAAAAAGAAGAAAAAAGGAATAAATCTGTAGCAATGCAACACCCCAATCACTTTGAAACTAAACTATTGGACTTATCGCTGACAAGGACACAGAATGATAAGTGGTAAGGATACATGACTCACAATGATACACCAATGTCCAAGTGGCTTATGCAGCCACCATCCTTGAAAGAATTATGAACAGTTCAAGGGAAAACTGCATAGCTATGTATCATTTATTTAGAGCTTCAATTTCTAGTGGTTATCTCTGCAACCTGGAAGAATCGAAAAAAAGTAAAAAAAAATCTGGTGGTGCGATTTCAGAGCTGTCAAGAAACACTCCAGTCACTTTGAAAATGTAGATTAAGCTATTCCACTTACAAGCATATCAGTATAGTGAAAACTGTCAGATGCAAGACAATTAATGCAGACCAACAACTTTTCCAACCTAGGTCCTACCCTGTTATCCTGACATATTGAGTCCAGATTACCCTTTAAAAGGTTAAGTTTAGCCACCATTTTCACCTCTCTCAGCCCCTCATGTAAGACTATTAGTATTCCAGATGTCTGTTGCTTCTGTGGTTTTCATTGGATTTGCTGGGTTCTACATCACCCTTATGTGGCCAACCATCTTTGACCACCTGCATTCATGGGACCTGCCCCCCTCACAAACCATTCCTTCTCTGTTCTCACCACACCTAGCTATAACAATGGGAGGTTCTACAATTCTCACTATGGATTTTTCATGTACACAATTTCTTGCAGAGCCTGTGCTCCTTTCAATCATCATCTAACAGGCACTGCCATTATTACTCACTATTCCTCTCAAACCCTTTTGATTGTCACATGCATTTCACATGTTCTCAATAGGGGATTCCTATTGTTAAAGCACAAGAACTTTAAATTAAACTGTTTTATATATACAGTAAATGAATGACAGGGCATGCTGAGGTAGAAAAACCTGCATGCATTTCATTTATTGTTTCTGTAATGTAATCATATATATTTATATCCATGAATTATGGACATTATTGGTTAAAACCTAAACACAGTGCATTCATAGTTGAGCTGATTTAAAATTCTGAAACATGAGACTAGAACACAGGTGAAATAATCAGCTGATCAGTGAGAGCAGATTAATAACCACTTTCTAATTAACATTTAATATAACATTTTCTTTGCTCTTTTTGTTGAAAAGCAAGTAGTTAAGCACAGTGTTCACGTGTAAGCAGCACCATATGTTAGCTGTGCCACAAGAATGTTATACATTTGCAAAAGCATTAGTGCACCTGACATGTGGACAAAGAATACAAAGATAATTAAAAAAATTGATTTGAAGTAAATTGGAAACTTTGGAAAATGTATGCGCTGTGAAACTTTTGGGTTTTATGTCCCTTTAAACCCTAATGGATTTGCACCTAGTCTTCTCTTGGACAGTTGCCATTGTCAGGAGATATGCACCCGAATTTATTATAATAGTGCTGCCTAGGTTATGGCAGGTGCACCTAGTGAATTCTCAATAGATGAGATGGGTACCCAGTTCAAGTCTGTGAGTTCATTTAATCTCTCTCTGTACCTATTGAATATACCCTTATAAATGACGTGATACCTTTATTTTGAAAGCATTCAAAAGTCAAGAATCAAATAAATATGTACAAAAATAGCTGATTTCATTATCTGCAGAATTTAAAGTTTACCCCTACATTATGACAACAATATGTACTTAAGACAAAAAAAAACCCTTAAGGCCGATTGTAAACGTAATGGAATTTTTGCTACTATAAAGAGTAGATGAAAGAGAGTGACTGCCCATGATTTAAAAATGTATATACAATGCAACAATGCTTGAGGAAACATGACAAGAATACATACTTCTATTACAAGAGATATAAGTGACCTAAAAATAAGCAAAATGGGATACAATTTTCTAGTGCTCAAATTTGAGCTCCCAAACAAAGGATTTATTTTCTTTTAAAACAGGACTGATGAGGTGCTGTACCTCCGTCTCCCAAAAAGTGATAGCGTCCATATTTATTGTCAAGGTATGCCGTCTCAGGATAAACATCAAATTCTATAGACCAATGCAGAATGTAGGCAAAAGACAAGTATAGTAGAAGTTTTGAAGCCACCTCTCCTTTATATCTGAAAGAATATTGTGATTTTCCATACTGTACAGCTTACATCGGCTGTTGTACCTGGATCAACCGGGGGGGGGGGGGTTAGGTAACGCCCTCGGACACACACACATCACTACTGTAGACGCACTGATCCGGTATCGTAGCACTTGAAATAGAGACCCCAGAACTGATCTGTGTGTTCAGCAGACTGTCATACATTGAATATTGTATACATTAAGCATGGATGAAGTCTCTATGCACTGATGTGCAAAGGATACATCAGTGGCTCCTCAGAGCACCAAAGTAAGTCAGCCATCTTGGTCACTGCACAGAAGTCCCCCCCCCCCCCCATATTTTATAGTTTTTTTAACTGTATTAAAGGAACAGTAAATCCAAAATTAAACTTAAAGGGACACTGAACCCCAAATTATTCTTTTGTAATTCCAAAAGAGCATGCAATTTTAAGCAACTTTCTAATTTACTCCTATTATCAATTTTTCTTTGTTCTCTTGCTATCTTTATTTGAAAAAGAAGGCATCTAAGCTTTTTTTGGGTTCAGTACTCTGGACAGCAATTTTTTTATTGGTTGATGAATTTATCCACCAATCAGCAAGGACAACCCAGGTTGTTCACAAAAAATGGGCCAGCATCTAAACTTACATTCTTGCCTTTCAAATAAAGATACCAAGAGAATGAAGAAAATTTGATAATAGGAGTAAATTATAAAGTTGCTTAAAATTTCATGCTCAATCTGAATCACGAAAGAAAAACTTTGGGTACAGTGTCCCTTTAAATGGATTGCATAGAGCATGCCATTTTAAACAACTGTCCACTTTACTTCTACTATCAATTTTGCTTAGTTCTCTTGGTATCCTTTGTAAAAGAGTAATCGTAGGTGAGTTTAGAAGTGTGCACGTGCCTTTAGTCATCTGGCAGTAGTGTTTATAGCAATGTTATACACTCTTGAGCTCTAATCAGCCTACCTAGATGTACTCTTCAACAAATGATACAAAGAAAGCAAAGCAAATTTGATAATAGAAGTATATTGAAAAGTTGTTTAATATCGCATGTGCTATCTGAATCAAGTATGTTTAATTTTAACTTTACTGTTCCTTTAATTTTTCTCTGTAATTAGATTGCTTTTCTTTTTTAATTCCTTATATTTTTATTAAACAGTTCTGTAAATTTATAATATAGATAACTTTTGAAAAGCTCAACTAATTTACCTTGCATTTACTGCATTGAATATCATTTTTACTTTTTTTTGTTATATCGAAACCTCATTATTTAAAACCCTTTGAGTGCTAAGCTGAATTTAATATTTTTCTTTTTTTACTATTTTCAAAAAACATTTTTTTTTTAAACTTTTTTATCCCCCCCCCGATCCCCAAGACTTATACCATTGGAAAGTTTAGGCGCTTATCTTTCCAATGGTGGGTCTTGGGGGTCTGTAGCTGCTTAGATCCCTGAGATACAGGTTTCTAAGCATCATGCCCCCTTTCCCTATACTTTGTATTGCCAATTTTAAAAAAAGTTGAGCAGTGACGTCATTGCGCGTGATGTCACCGCATGTAACGGGAAGCCCCAGGGATGCCTGTCACTATGCAGGCCTGATAGCCGGGGTAGGAGCGGGTGGGGGCCCGCAGATTGCAAAAAAGGTAGTTGAGTGCTTATGACGACTCTGAGCCATCATTAGCACTCAAGGGGTTAACCCCTTAATGACCGCAGCACTTTTCCATTTTCTGTCCGTTTGGGACCAAGGCTATTTTTACATTTTTGCGGTGTTTGTGTTTAGCTGTAATTTTCCTCTTACTCATTTACTGTACCCACACATATTATATACCCTTTTTCTCGCCATTAAATGGGCTTTCTAAAGATACCATTATTTTTATCATATCTTATAATTTACTCTAATTTTTTTTATAAAATATGAGGAAAAAATGGAAGAAAACACACTTTTTCTAACTTTGACCCCCAAAATCTGTTACACATCTACAACCACCAAAAAAATCCCATGCTAAATAGTTTCTAAATTTTGTTCTGAGTTTAGAAATACCCAATGTTTACATGTTCTTTGCTTTTTTTGCAAGTTATAGGTCCATAAATACAAGTAGCACTTTGCTATTTCCAAACCACTTTTTTTCAAAATGAGTGCTAGTTACATTGGGACACTGATATCTTTCAGGAATCCCTGAATATCCATTGACATGTATATATTTTTTTTTAGAAGACATCCCAAAGTATTGATCTAGGCCCATTTTGGTATATTTCATGCCACCATTTCACCGCCAAATGCGATCAAATAAAAAAAATTGTTCACTTTTTCACAAATTTTTTCACAAACTTTAGGTTTCTCACTGAAATTATTTACAAACAACTTGTGCAATTATGGCATAAATGGTTGTAAATTCTTCTCTGGGATCCCCTTTGTTCATAAATAGCAGACATATATGGCTTTGGTGTTGCTTTTTGGTAATTAGAAGGCTGCTAAATGCCACTGCGCACCACACGTGTTTTATGCCCAGCAGTGAAGGGGTTAATTAGGGAGCATGTAGGGAGCTTGTATGGTTAATTTTAGCTTTAGTGTAGTGTAGTAGACAACCCCAAGTATTGATCTAGGCCCATTTTGGTATATTTCATGCCACCATTTCACCACCATATGCGATCAAATTTAAAAAAACGTTAAATTTTTCAAAATTTTAGGTTTCTCACTGAAATTATTTACAAACAGCTTATGCAATTATGGCACAAATGGTTGTAAATGCTTTTCTGGGATCCCCTTTGTTCAGAAATAGCAGACATATATGACTTCGGCGTTGCTTTTTGGTAATTAGAAGGCCGCTAAATGCTGCTGCGCATCACACGTATATTATGGCTAGCAGTGAAGGGGTTAATTAGGTAGTTTGTAGGGAGCTTGCAGGGTTAATTTTAGCTTTAGTGTAGAGATCAGCCTCCCACCTGACACATCAGACCCCCTGATCCCTCCCAAACAGCTCCCTTCCCTCCCCCACCCCACAATTGTCCCCGCCATCTTAAGTACTGGCAGAAACTCTGCCAGTACTAAAATAAAAGGTTTTTTTAATTTGTTCTTTTTTTTTTTTTTAGCATATTTACATATGCTACTTTGTAGAATCCCCCCTTAGCCCCCAACCTCCCTGATCCACCCCCAAAACAGCTCTCTTACCCTCCCCCTCTGCATTATTGGGGGCCATCTTGGGTACTGGCAGCTGTCTGCCAGTACCCAGTTTCAAGAAAAAAACGTGTTTTTTTAAAACAAAAATATAAATTCTGTAGTGTAGATTCACCCCCCCTAACAGACAAACCCCAACACCTTAATTGATTTATAAATAAAAAAACTTTTATTCCCTTGTGTATGCTTTTTTTTTTTACTTTATTCTGTAGTGTAGCGGTTCCCACCCGCTCCCTCCCCGTGCACGCGCCCGCCCCCGCCCTTCCGTGCATGCGCGCGCGCCAGTGCGCGCCCCCGACCGCCCACGCCCACGATCCCGCCCCTCCTGCAAGTCGCCAAGGCCATCGATGGCCACCACCCGCCTCCCACCAGCCTCCCACCCACCAACGCCGGTAAGCCAACAATCTCCGGTGCAGAGAGGGCCACAGAGTGGCTCTCTCTGCACCGGATGGCTTAAAAATGTTATTGCAGGATGCCTCGATATCGAGGCATCACTGCAATAACCGGAAAGCAGCTGGAAGCGAGCAGGATCGCTTCCAGCTAGGCTTACCAGAAGTCCCACTTTTACTGGGATTGTCCCGGTTTGGAGGCGCTGTCCCAGTGTCCCACCCAGTTGTTCATTCTGTCCCAGTAGGGTTGCCACCTCCAGGTTTCAAATCATGTTTCCGGGTTTCAGACCACCTGAAACCCAGACACATTATTCAAAATGACTGGACTGTGGCTCTCCAGCATAGTTGGATGTTGGCACTTTGTTTTACATACAGCCCTGCTTAGCTTAACGTTCGTGTCCTTCAAAGTTTACATTACATTTAATTTACTTGGTTTATTTTCTAAGAATTTACCCCCCCCCCCCGACCCCTGGTGACATTGCCGGTAATACACCTTTAGGGGAATCATATGGGTATGACTAGGAAGTACAGACAGGCAGGATTTTTGGCCTAGATCTTGCTTTACTTCATGCAGGATAGCATTTTGGCTATAATCTTCCTACATTATGGTATAGAGTAGCCACTTAAACAGCTTTAGCAGGTACGTGTTTCTTTTTTACTTTCATTCAATGTTGTATTTATGCCTTATCAGTATTTGGCTCTGTTCCTTAATTAGACACATAAAACACATATTACACTGCAGATATTAAATTGTGAAATTGATAATTATGAAAGTGATAATTATGCTTGATGCTTGGCATTATTTAGAATCTGAGATTTAGATTAATGATTTATTTGCCATGACAACGTAATGGTGTCTTTTTCACTAGGGGGTGGTGTTATGGTCTATTTAAACTGCGTGATTCACTTGTTTGACTGAGGAAGGGTAGAGTATCCATGAAACATTACACACATAAAAGCTACCCCCCTTGACCACGCTCCTGACCACACCCCCACTGGCACCGCACCAGGTGGTCCCAGTTTCACCTCTCAAAATTATGGTAAGCCTACTTCCAGCTGCTTTCCAGACTGAGGACGTGCAGGGTACGTTCTCAGGCATCAACTGCCTTTTTTCTGAGGACGTACCCTGCACGTCCTCAGTCATTAAGGGGTTAAAGGGACATTAAACCCACATTTTTTCTTTCATTATTCAGATAGAGAATACCATTTTAAACGACTTTCTAATTTACTTCTATTATCTAATTTGCTTCATTCTCTTGATATTCCTTCCTGAAAAGCATATCTAGATAGGCTCAGTAGCTTCTGATTGGTGGCTGCACATAGATGCCTCATCTGATTGGCTCACCCGTGTGCATTGCTATTTCTTTAACTAAGGATATCTAAAGAATAAAGCAAATTAGATAATAGAAGTAAAATGGAATGTTGTTTAAAATTGTATTCTCTGTCTGAATTATGAAAGATTTTTTTGGGGTTTAATGTCCCTTTAATTAGCAATTATCTCCAGAGTTAATTTGACCTCGAAGATTAAAAAATTTAGATTTTTCAATTTATAACAAACAATATCCATATAACTTATATAACTGTATTTTTTTTTTCATTGTAACATTTTCCTAAACTTTTAAAAATTCCATTTTCCCTTGCGTAACATTTATATTAGTAATGGGACAAAAGTAACATAGTAGATGAAGTTGATTGAAAATAAAAAGGCCTAGTTTCTATTGCTACTGTAAACTATATATAAACATTGTCATATACCATATCCCTTTAAAACACTTTTTTTAGACAATTATTTCATTATAATTGGTCTTGCCTACCCGGTGTGACCACATACAAATGGTATCTAGAAATGAACGGTATTGAGTACACACTATCTCCAGCAGCGGCACATTAATTATGTATTTCATGGAGACATTATGCACTGCACTGAGGGAGACAATATGGATATATGACACAGCACATTTATTGGTGAGATCTTTCCTTTTTATGGGCTATCCCTCGGTGGGGTCCCTTGGGTGAGAAAATTTCTTCTCAGTAGGTGAATCCCTGGGAGAAGTGGAAATGTGTAGCCTTATTCAGAGTAAAGCATCTGGTTCCCTATCCTGCAGCATGCATTAGCCCCAGTATATATGCAGAAACGGTTCATATTATCCAGTTGCTACTGGATGGACTGTGCAGCAATATTGTTGCTATATTAGCCTCACCATATATAAAGAACCATTACTCTTTGATCACATTGGAAGTATCTATATAGATATTGTTGCTGGATGATTTCTTCAGTACTATTGTTGGACTATTGTCATGGACTTTGGGTATAGCATACTGGTTTTGGTTCCTAGTGGCTACTTTTATATACTTTTCTTTTAAAGTAGTTTTTTATGTGTTTTTTGCACTATACTGTATGTATATTTAATGTCCTTTTTACCTTTAAATGTAATAAATTGCAGGGTCTTTTAACCCATACAATACCTGGTAATCTTTATAATAATTTTTTGTCACATGAGTAGTTGCTGGCTAGGGTACACTTTTTCCCCTTTTCTTCTATTATCAGATTATTGTTTTATTAATTTTTCGGATATAATATACTTTAATCAATATTCATGGATATATGCTAAATGAAGCATTGACCTGGTGGGAGCCCTTTTGTATTTTTGTGTATACATATATATAAAATATATATATACTTATATTTTAATACGTTTTACATATGTTTTATTATACTTTCCTTGTAGCCCTAACAATTTACTTCAGCACTCCAGTCATGCTAAATGTTTTAGTGCTGTTATGTGATCGCGCATAACATATAATCCACAACTTGTAAATTGGAGCAATGTTTAGTGTAGCCGCGCTATTCATTAAAAGTATAAGTTCACGAAAAAAGGTGCACTAAACATTCTCTAGTACCATTTGCCATTCATTTGCAATACCAGATTGTGTGCAGGGCCTGTAATTTTACTTAGTTACTTACTTGTGATATCGATCTATAGTTATTTGAAACGCGTTGCTTCTGATTTGCCCCTGTTTTTGGACTAAAATGGCCACTATAGTCTGAACGCTCAGACACAACACTGGATCCGGTTTCCTCTCCAAACGGTTCTCCAGGCAGCTTTCAAAGGGAACGCTGAAAGTGTTTAGCCACACAGAGACTGTCCAGGCTAGGAGAACTCTGTGCCGGAGTAGGAAAATTTCACCTTAATCCGAAACTGTAAATTCAGATTTATATTTTTGTCCAAACGGATGTATATACCTCTAAGTTGAGTTTTCTCACTTTGTTTCTAGCGGATTAGCAGTACGCTCCATTTGATGCATATCAAACCAAATGGAACTACACTGATTTATGCAATATTCCTAAATCCTTGGTAACGGACAATCACCTATTGTGTCTACATATATCTCATTTGTCATCTGAGATTACTTATCACTTATAGGTTATAGCTCCTGATGAATTTAACTTTTTAACCTTTTATTTATGTGTAACCGTTCTTTGGTTTTGTAACGTCTTCTCCATTTAATAATTACTCCGTTTTTACCTATTGTAACGTGCAGCACATACATATCTGTGCTATTTCTTACTGTGTGATTTTTTCAGCTGTGAGAACATTAGCTGCGAGATCACCCAGTAATTTGGAGGTTTTTATTTGAAATGTTTCTATGTGATATTTCCTATATGAATAATCTATATTTGTAGAGTAGTCAGCAAGAAATACACTTTATCGATCTGAATATTTGTAAGGATAAAAATGATGTTGGTTACATCTTTTGCACATCTTTATACACTAAGCCTACAGACAAGAATTCTTTACTATTGGCAAATAGAAATGTTAAAAGAACCCAGGAGGGGAACTTCCAGAAGCGCACTGAATGTGAGTTAGTGTATTGTCCAAATATTAGAAATGTGCGATTCGTTTCGAATCGATTCAGAAATTCGGCCAAATTTGTAAAATTCAGGATTCGGATCGATTCGAATTTCTGAATTAAAATAGTGCCGAATCTACTGAATAAATCCGAATTAGTTCGGATTTATTCGGTAGATTCGGATGGCCATGGATTACACTAGTATTGTACAGTATATTAGGTTATATCACTCTGCTATGGGTTACACCTAATATACAGTACATATACTAGTCTAATACACAGCACATCCCACCTAACACTTACCGAAATTCCGAATTTCTGAACCGAACCAAATCGAACCGAACCGAATTTATTCGAATCCGAATAAATCCGAAACAAATCCGAACTGAATTGATTCAAATTTTTCCGAATTCAAATCGATCCGAACCGAAATTTGAAAAAATCTGAATCGATCCGAACCGAACCCAAACCAAATTTTTTCTCCATACACATGTCTACCAAATATTACCAAAAAGTTACTTGATGTAAAATGCTAAATTAGTCAAGATGCAGAATCTGTAACAATCTGCAGTATTTCCAACGTGTGTCAAAGCAGCTCCTCTTGAACCTGGTGCACAGGGTAATCTATACATATGATAAGACAAACAGAGGGCACCTCATAGTGTAATGCGTTCCATATAGGTGAGTAAATGTTGATGGTGAATATGCTTACCAGATCGAGTTGCACCGTACTGTGACCGGTGCTGGAGGGCAGGCTAGCACTTTGCAGTGGCTAGTACACTGATCAGGGTGTCCCCGACGTGGTTCTCAAATGGAATCCAAGTTTCAGCAGGAATGCAGACACTTTCAATACCCACTCATGGGATTAAAAAGAGGATATGAACAAAAGGACAACTTCCGATATTAAAAGGTAAAAAAGAATGCTTTACTTCTTACAGCAACGCGTTTCTCGACCAAAACACACTGGCCGTTTCTTCAGGCAGTGTAAAAAACGGATACAAAGCATTGTAATTAGAAACATTATATACACTTGTAACAAAGTAAAAATGAAAGTTGTCATACAAAATGGGAACCAATGATAATGAGAAAGTGGACTGTAGCTTCGGGAAGAAAAATTACTTTGACTAAAGCCATGACAGGTGTTAAATGTTAAGTACAAATTAAAATGAGTGGTTGATTTAGTACAAGGAAGAAAAACCTTTTAGTGCAGATTGCAAACGATCAAATAGCGTACCAAAAGAGCCTCATATTAGAAACAATATATACTTATGCTTTCCTGTCTGCAATCATCTTTCAATGTACAAAAACCCTTTACTCGCAAGAAAATGCATTTTAGTGTATGTGTACACGTAAAGGTGCACTGTTTCTTCAGACATGATCCAGATGTTTGCCTATTAGAATCGGATGAATTGTAAATTGTAAATATATGTTAAACCTAATAGGTAGAACTGTTCAATAATAAAAATATAATCTGATTCATCTGTAACAATAATTTTATCTGGCTTTTAGAATATTAAAAATCTAAAAAATAATATTAAATATGAAAAATATATATATATATAGATATATATATATATATATATATATATATGAATATATATATATAAATATATATATAATATATCAAACGTCATCGTAAAAGCTGACCATTGGTTGTAAAAATAAAATCATCTAATATTCACTATCACAGTATGTCAGATATCGAATAGTAATAACCTAAAAATGATATGCAAAAGAATGAACTATGTCATTGTCTTGTAAATCTAGTGTGAATTAGACATGTGCATGGCGAAAAAATTTGGTTCGATTCGGATCGATTCAGATTTTTTCGAATTTCGGTTCGGAGCGATTCGAATTCGGAAAAATTTGAATCAATTCGGTTCGGATTTGTTTCGGATTCATTCGGATTCTAATAAATTCGGTTTGGATTTGTTTTGGATTCATTCGGATTTGAATAAATTCGGCTGGATTCGGTTCGATTCGGTTCGGTTCAGTTCGGAATTTCGGTAAGTGTTAGGTGGGATTAGACTTATACTGTACAATACTAGTGTAATCCATGGCCATCCGAATTTACCGAATAAATCCGAAGTAATTCGGATTTATTCGGTAAATTCGGCAGTATTTTAATTCGGAAATTCGGTTCGATCCGAATCGCCGAATTTTCCGAATTTCCAAAACGAATCGCACATATCTAGTGTGAATGAATCCTCAGTGCAGAAAACAGAGGATGATATAAATATATTCTTGGAATAGAAATATGATAATTCAATAATTTCAAATGAGAGCTAGCTGTGTAATAAAAAATCTGTATAATGTAAAGTATAATGTGTGTGACAAAATAACTTGTCAACCATCAAAACAAAATGCTTGCAATGTATATATAGAGAACTTTATTGACTGTACTACTTAGTGCAAATGTGACCTATATCCCCCCAGGACATGTAGGTGGTAAGAGCTAAACTATGTCCACAAAGTGGCCAGTGAAAAAAAGGAGTTAAATGATCCGTTGTGAAAGATAAACAAGGTGTTGAATCTGTAATTGATAAATACTGTAAAACTGAGGATGGATGTGTGAAAAACGGGATGTATAAATGTGATCCTGTGTAGACTAATGTATATGTATTGAATGCCATATATCAGTATGAATAATGTGTTTGAAATAGGATAAACCCCATGATGTATGTGTATAGTGTTAAAAAACTGTCTGCAATCAACAAAAAATGATATGCTAAGGTAGTATATTAATGTAACTGCTTTGACGTCAGTGGTATGGAGTAGTATATTATATGTACTATAAAATAAATGTGAATCAATTGAATGCTGCTAGATCTAAATTGGCATTGAGACCCGCTGGATAGAGGGTCTTCAGTTTATATCCAGTAAATTTCCCGTTGTCTTAATCTTATTAACCTATTATAGTCTGAAAATTTCAGAATGTATTCTATCGGATAATATCTGAAGATGTATGGGTTACCATTGTGTTTATTTAAACAATGGTTGGGTATACTATGTTTGATCTTAGTTTTTTGCAGTTTTTACAATTGCAATGATGTTCGCCCCATCTGATTCTAATTTTTCTAGAGGTGCGGCCAACATACTGTAGGCCGCATAAGCATTCTATAAGGTAAATTACAAAATCTGATTCACAATTGAAGAAACCTGGGATGTTAAAAGTCCCCTGTGGATGTTGTTTGGAAGGTTTTAGAACCTAATTTGATGAGTTTACATGAGCCACATCCAGTTTTCCCACATTTGTAAACTCCTTGTAGGCCAAAAATTCCCTTATTATTGGTTTTGGTTTTATGTCCTTTCCCAATATGGTGGACTTTTTTTACTCTTTTACTGGGAGCTAGCTTATTTCTTAATGTCGGTGCTCTCCTGTATACTATTTTTGGTTTGTTGTTAACTATATTTTTGAGTATGGGATCCCTTTGGATCACATGCCAATCATTTTTAAGTATATGTTGTATTTTGTGAAAATCAGTGTTATATTGTGTTATAAATAACATTTCCCTAGTGTTAGTTTCAAATTCAGTGCTAGTTTCAAATTCAGAATTAATGGTTCGTTCATTTTTCCTTTGTAAAATCTTGGTTCTATCTAGATTTTTGGTCCTGATTAGGGCTTGATCTAATAAGGTAGATGGATATCCCTTGTCCAAAAATCTATCGTATAGAATTTGGCTTTGTTCAAGGAAAGTGTCTAGGTCTGTGCAATTTCTCCTAATCCATCTAAACTGACTGTAAGGAATATTGTGAATCCAACCTTTGTGATGATTGCTAGTGTAATCTAAAAAGCTATTGCTATCAACTTCTTTGAAATATGTTTTATATGTTATGGTATTATTAGTTCCCAGGCTCAATACAAGATCTAAATACTCTATATTTTGTGATTGTATGTTGGCTGTAAAAATTAGGCCCATATTGTTATGATTGAGGTGGGAAATGGAGGATTCTGCTGATGACCTATCCCCCTCCCAAATACAGATGAGGTCATCAATATAACAACCATAGAAAACCAGGCTCACCCCAAACTCAGTGTGATAGATATGTCTCTCTTCAAACAGACCCATAAAAAGATTTGCAAAGCTGGGGCCAAACCTGGTCCCCATGGCTGTACCCTTCACTTGTAAATAGTATCGATCTTGGTATATGAAATAATTGTGTTGGAGAATATAATAAATGCTCTCCAAAATGAATGACCATTGTAAACTAGGTAAAAATATGGGAAAAAATGGGAAACTGCTGATATTCCCAACTCATGTTTGATATTGGAGTACAGTGAACTAACGTCACATGTAATCCATAGTACATTTCTATTTACAATGGATGTGTTATTGATGAGTTGTAAAAGATGTGTACTGTCTTTAATGTATGAAGGGAGGGTAATCACATATTTTTGTAAGAATTGATCAATATAATATTACAGGTAATAAGTGAAGTTGCCTGTGCCGGCAATTATAGGATGTCCTGGTGGATTTTTTCTGTCTTTATGTACTTTTGGTAGATGATAGTAGTGTGCTATACTTGGGTTGGTGACTTTTAGAAATTCTTTTTCATTTTTATTCAAAATACCAGCTGAGACCCCTTTATCTATAAGCGCGGAGTAAGTTTGTAAATATGCAATTGTGGGATCTTTTGGTAAGATTTTGTAATAATTTTCATCTCCCAGAATTCTGTCTGCTTTCCTAATATAATCTTCAATATTCTGAATAATGATCCCACCACCTTTGTCGGCATCCCGAATAATAATGTTTGGGTTATTTTGTAATTTGTAAAGAGCTTTCCGATGGTTGTTATATGAATAACTCTTTCTACGGGTTTGAGATTTTAATGCTTTGTCAAAATCTTCTAAAACCATATTTTGGTATAATTCTATATATTCATGTGCTGTACTTGTGCGATTAAAGTTGGATTTATTCTTAACAGTAGTGTGTATGAATTCATCAAATAAATGGGTGGTAAGATTATCAATGTCAGATATTACACATGAAGTATGTTTATCTGCTGGCATAGAATTGGTCAGTATCAATTGTGATTCCATAATCTCTATTTTGTTGGCCTTCAACTTTTTATTCGAAAATACTTTTGTAATGTCAATTTTCAAGTAAAATTATTAAGATCAACAAATATATCGAACATTTTAGGAGGATTGGGAGTACAAAAAAAAAGCCTTTTTTGAGAACTCTTTTTTCTTCAATCGAGAGTGAATAGGAAGAAAGATTGAAAATACCTTGATAGTCTGGATAATTCCTCTTTCTTGGTGGCAAGGGATCTACCTCTGGAGCCTCGTTTTCTAAGAGGTGTGGTCTTTTTCCTGATCTTATTTGAGGCCCCTCCATTCTTGGGACGGAGCCCACCCCTAAAAAAGGTGATATATTACTCGTGCTAGGGCTATCCTGTTCATTGATGGAATTTGTGGGAACTGTTAGTAGATGATTGAATCTATTGTTATGTTCAAAATGTTCATAGTTGTGCCTAGGATGTGTGTTGTCTTTGTTAAAGAAAAAGTTGGAATTGGAATACGATGATGATGTGTTCTGGTAATTGATAGGATTGGGACTGTGTGTTTGTCATGATGATGGTACTTGTGATGTTTGGGACTATTGGTGTGTGATGGGAGTCTGGTGTTTGGGCAGGGATAGGCAAGGTGTCCATACACGGACACTGGTGTCCGTGACTAGCCCTTGCAGTGTCCGCCACAACCTTAGTATATGTTTTCTTTCTGATTAAATAATAGGAATAAAAAAAAATATGTAGTGTGAATAAAGTTCGTGGCTTGTCAAGAGACTGCTAGCGATATTGGGTGATAAGTTATGGAATAAATAAAGCCTGAGTGAAATACTGGATGTGTATCTGCATCTGTATAACACCCAGCTCTATACAAAGACACTGTAGTGACACTGGCACATGCGTATAGCAAGACAAGGTCTGGTTATAGTGTCAGTGGTATCTGCATCAGTATTATAACACCCATCGCGATATAATGACACAGTAGGGACACTGGCACATGGGTATAGCCAGAGGAGGGCTGGGTATAGAATCAGTGGTATCTGCATCAGTATAATAATACGCAGCACTATAAGACACTAGTGACACTGGCACATGCGTATAGCAAGACAAGGTCTGGTTATAGTGTCAGTGGTATCTGCATCAGTATAATAACACCCAGCGCGATATAATGACACAGTAGGGACACTGGCACATGGGTATAGCCCGAGGAGGGCTTGTTATAGGATCAGTGGTATCCGCATCAGTATAATAACACCCAGCATTATATAATGACATAGTAGTTACACTGGCTCATGGGTATAGCCAGAGGATGGCTGGTTATTATAGGATCACTGGTATCTGCATGAATATAATAACACCAAGCACTATAAAATAATGTTTTTAATTTCAAATGTACCTTGGTGTCCTTCACAAAGTCTGTACTTTGGAAAATGTCCATCACAGCCTTTGTCTGTGCCTATCCCTGTGTTTGGTTGAACTTGATGAACTTCAGTCTTTTTTCAACCTTATCTACTATGTTACCTCTGTGTTTGTTCATGGTGAGTTGAATATCGTGATCTCCCGTTGTGTTGTTGTGTTTGGATCAATTGATATGACCCAGAGGAATGAGAGTAATGGATGGGCATTTTGTGTGATGAATGTGATATGTGATATCTGTTTCAGCTAAAATGGTTGTGGGTTCATCCATCATCCTGGTTGGTGTTTGTGGTGTTGTAATTATGTGTGTGTGGCCTATGAGGAATAGTATTTGGTTTATTGTGGTTTGACCAGGCGTTCCTATAGTTTTCGCCTCGTGTATGATATTTGTTTGTTTGTTGATTAGTGATATTGTGGTTTGTGTGAGAGCCTCTCAACCAATTGTTTCTACTGTGATGTTCTGTTTTCCAATCATTCTGAGATTCATAGTAAGTAGTGGTGTCTCTCTGATTGGTGTTGTCTCTGCGGTTAAAATTGTAAACGCAGTTGTTTATATAATCTTCATGATCTCTTTGTAATTTTTTATTTTTAATATGGACAATGTTTTCCTGATACCTGTCCGTCCTTTCATTGATGTCTTTGGTGATTTTCATATAATCTTCTGTTGGTATACTTTAAGATCAGATTGGATCTTTTCTATGTTGGTACTGCTCTGACTATAAAGTTTGCGTCTATAATCTATTAGAATTTTAATTAAATTAAATGAGCATTCGTTTAAAGCATCATACCATTTCTTTAAAAGATCTGGATCATCTTTGAAGGAGCTGGTTGAAGGAGCTGGTCGATATCTGACATACTGTGATAGTGAATATTAGATGTTTTTATTTTTACAACCAATGATCATCTATTACGATGATGTTTGATATATTATATATATATTCATATATATATATATATATATATATATATATATATTTTTTTTTTTTTTTTATATATATTTTTTTTTATTGAACAGTTCTACCTATTAGGTTTAACATATATTTACAATTTACAATTCATCCGATTCTAATATGCAAACATCTGGATCATGTCTGAAGAAGCAGTGTACCTTTATGTGTACACATACACTAAAATGCATTTTCTTGCGAGTAAAGGGTTCTTGTCCATTGAAAGATGATTGCAGACAGGAAAGCATAAGTATATATTGTTTCTAATATGAGGCTCTTTTGGTACGCTATTTGATCGTTTGTAATCTGCACTAAAAGGTTTTTCTTCCTTTTACTAAATCGACCACCCGTTTTAATTTGTACTTAACATTTAACACCTGTCATAGCTTTAGTCAAAGTAATTTTTCGTCCGGAAGCCAC
Organism: Bombina bombina; assembly: GCF_027579735.1. Classification (NCBI taxonomy): domain Eukaryota; kingdom Metazoa; phylum Chordata; class Amphibia; order Anura; family Bombinatoridae; genus Bombina; species Bombina bombina. Next base: position 529,725,927 of record NC_069501.1, on the reverse strand, counting down.
AATCCACTTTCTCATTATCATTGGTTCCCATTTTGTATGACAACTTCTGTTTTTACTTTGTTACAAGTGTATATAATGTTACTAATTACAATGCTTTGTGTCCGTTTTTTACACTGCCTGAAGAAACGACCAGTGTGTTTTGTTCGAGAAACGTGTTGCTGTAAGAAATAAAGCGTTCTTTTTTACCTTTTAATATCAGAAGTTGTCCTTTTGTTCATATCCTCTTTTTTTTTTTTTTTTTCTTTTTTTTTTTTAGTTTTGTTTGTTTTTTTTCAATTTCAAAACCAGCTTTATTGATAACAATTATAGGCATACAACATTGAGAAGCTCATATTAAAAAATTAATAATAATACAAGGAAAAGAGAAAAAAAAATGGAGATCATATCATTACATGACACTGTTATGTATATGACTTTTGTTACAAAATATCAGGCACGGAAGATAAAAGAATAAGCCGAAATCTTATGACAGAGCTATGGCTGCCTGTTTTCCTAATATACTCGTTGGAGGTCACAAAGCACCTTTTTCCTGTTCGGATTCAAGTCTGGAGCTGGATTAGTGTGACAGGGGACATAACGGGGTGGACTGTGGATGGAGAAGGGTGAGAGAAATAAGTGAAGAGAAAAGGAGAGGAAGAAAGAAAAAAAAAAATTCCTGTGTCTATTGTGTTTAAATGGATCTGTTCCAGATAGCTTGTATCATCTCATGAGCGGTGAGGTTAGGAGTTTGGGAGTAGTGGAACTTTTCTAGAGTGATAAGCTCTGCTACTTGGGTTTTCCATTCTTGGAAGGTGGGGGTAATTTGTGTTTTCCAATGTTTGGGAATTAATTTTTTGGCCGCATTTATCATTATTAGCCAAAGTGCTTTGTGCGCAGTAGTGCTCGTTTTGGGGAGTGATCTGAAGAGGAGGGTGTCAACATTGATCTGGACCTGTGTGTTCAGTAGTTCAGAGGTTTCGCGAGAGATCTCAGACCAAAAATTAAGTCGTTTCGGGCATGACCACCAAATATGGTGGAGAGAGCCCTCCTCTCCGCAACCCCTCCAACAAGAAACATTTAGGTTGGGGAACATTTTATGAATTCTGACTGGGGTGAGATACCATCTGCAGAGAAATTTTAAGTGCATTTCCTGTATTTGAGCAGATACTGTGGAGCTTCTAGTTATGGCGAAGGCCTTCAGCCATAATTTTTCATCGGTGTCTATATCGGTTTCTCTGTTCCATGCAAATGTGTATGAGGGAAGGGCCTCTACATCTGGTAACCTCAAGATTTTGTATAGGTTTGATATGAGGCGTTTAGGTGTGTGCCAGAGTGCATATTTTCTCGAAGGGCGTCAAGTCCCGGCCCAGATCTCCTTTGTGTTTATGATGGGAAATATGAGTGAGCTGGGTATAATGAAACCAGGGGGAGAAGATTTCAACCTGTGTTTCCTTTAAACTGGATTGTGGTTTTATCTTGCCATTTTCAATTAGGGAGTGGATAGAATTCATGTTAAGACTGTATGGTTGCTTGATTCTGGACCCTAGCTTGTGGTAAGGGAGTTCTGGGTCTTCCAAAAAGGACGTGAGGGTGCTGTGTTTAGAGGAAATATGAGAGCTTGTAGCTACGAGTCTATCCCATTCTGTCAGTGATGCTGTTGCAATTGGGAATTTAGTCAGAATTTTCGGTCTGTTTGGTGGTGAGGCCCACACCATGGAGCATACATTGTTGAGCTTAAAGATGTGTCTATCTAGCTCCACCCACACCTTACTAGTGGTATTGTGTGCCCATTCAACAATGTGTTGAAGTAGGATAGCCCTTCTGTAATCTGCTAGATTGGGTACCCCCAGCCCACCTCTGTCTCTAGGGAGGTACATAGTTTTTTTAGGGATTCTAGGTTTAACGCCTGCCCAGATAGATTGTTCTAGTATACTTTGAAGTTGTTCTAGATACCCTCTCTGGATTGGGATAGGGAGCGTTTGTAAAATATATAGGATCCTCGGTAGGACGTTCATTTTCACTACCCCGATTCTACCTAGCCATGTGAGTGGCTTGTTTTTCCAAGTAGATAAGTCTCTGGATATGTCCTGTTTTAGGCTAATATAGTTGTGCTTGAATAGGTCTTGTGGGGAGGAGGTTAAGTAAATTCCTAAATATTTTAGTTTCTGATGTGCTATCGTTATATTAAAGTTACTTTTTATAAATTGTATGTGGTGCTGTGATGTGTTGATGTTAAGGAGTTCTGATTTGCTTAAGTTGAGGCTAAAGTTGGATATAGACCCATATGCATCCAGTTCCCCCAGTAAGGCTGGGACAGAGCTTTCGGCTTCCGTCAGGGTAAAAAGAATATCATCGGCGAAAAGGGCCTGTTTATATTGTTTGTCACCCACTGTTAGCCCTTTGATTGCGTTATTTTCTCAGACTTTTTGTGCAAGTACCTCTAATGAGATATCAAATAAGAGGGGGGGAAGTGGACATCCCTGCCTAGTCCCGTTGTTAATGTCAAAAGGGTCTGAAAGGACATTATTTATTCTTATTCTGGCGTTTGGGTTTGAATAAAGTGAAAAGGTCATATTAACAAAGGCCTCGGGTATCTTCATTTCCTGCAGAGTTCTTTTCAGAAATGACCACCTAACCCTGTCATAGGCCTTTTCTGCGTCCGTCGTAAAAATAACCATTGGCTTTCCCTGTGCTTTAGCTTGGTCAATCAGATTCAGGACTTTGGTGGTGTTGTCTCTGGCTTCTCTCCTGGGCACAAACCCCACCTGATCGCTGGATATCAGGGATGGGAGGAATTTATTAAGCTTGTTGGCTAAGACCTTTGCTAGAATTTTCATATCAGTGTTAATTAGTGATATGGGTCTAAAATGTTCGGGGCTGGTGTGCAGTTTTCCCGGTTTGGGGATGACTGTAATGTGGGCCTCTAATAGGGATTTAGATAAACGTGGGTTTTCTCTAAGTGCATTGAAGATATGTAACATGTGAGGAATCAAGATGTCTTTGAGAGTTTTGTAGTATCTGGGAGTAAAGCCGTTGGGGCCAGGGCTTTTACCTGACGGGGAGTCTTTTATTGCTTGGGCTAGTTCCTCTACTGAAATGGGGGATTCGAGGTATTGTGCTTGTTCTGGTGATAAGGAGGGTAGGTGCAGGCCCTTAAAGTAAGTGTTTGGTGCCTCTAGGAGAGGGGTGTCGAGGTGTTCTGGTTGTGTATTCTTATTTTGAAGAAGGTCTATGTTGTACAACTTAGAGTAGTATGAGTGAAAAGCAGAAGCAATCTGATCACTACTCTTGAGGGATATATTGTCTTTTGTCAGGATAGAGTGTATGTGGTTGCTTAACTGCTTTCTACGCAGACAGCGGGCCAAGATTTTACCCAGTTTGTTGCCTCCATCAAAATAATATTATTTAAGGTATAGTGCCTTTCTTTGGTGGATTTCTGTGAGATATTTTTTGAGAGAGGATCTAACCTTCTTAAGGCGGGTTTTAATTGATTCGTTGTTAGTGTCTTTTTTATGTTCTGCTTCCAATGACACAATTTGGGTTAGTAAGTTAGCGTATCTTTCCCTGTTTTGTCTGTTGATTTTGGCTTTGTGTTTAATAAGGCAACCTCGTAAGACTGCTTTATGGGCCTCCCATTCTGTGAGGGCCGAGCTAGAGGAGTGGGCGTTAAGTCGAAAATATTCTGCTAATTCAGATTGGACATCTTGTAGAATGATCGGGTTGTCTAGTAAGTAATCGTCTAGTCTCCAAATTCTGGAGGTAATAGGAAGGTCAGGCCACAAGATTGTACATGATATCGGAGCATGGTCCGACCAAGTTATAGCTCCTATGTCACATTGCGTTGTTAAGAGAGGCCGTTGGAGTCAGTGTAAATGTGGTCAATGCGAGTGTAGCAGTTGTGAGGTGGGGAGAAGAAAGTGAAGTCTTTCTGAGTGGGATGTAATGTTCTCCAGATATCGTGTAGGTCTAAGCTGGCTAGGGTAGTTTTAACTGCTTTGAGTGTTTTTGAAGAGGTACATGATATTCCCTTCGATGAGTCTAGTAAGGGGTCTAAAGAGAGGTTGAAATCTCCTGCCAGAAAGGTCACTCCCTTTGCGTGTTCTAGTAGTTTGGTAGCAACCTTTTTGAAAAAGGTGGTATGTGTTTGATTTGAGGCATATATGTTGGCTATCGTGATTTGGTGACCATATAGCGTCCCTATCAAAAGCAAAAATCTTCCTTCAGTATCTTTTTCTATTTGTGAAACATGTAACGGAAGTGATTTATGGATCAAGATCCCAACTCCGTTTTTCTTGTGTGGGCCAGAAGTGAAGAATGTTGTGGGATAATGAGGATTATTCCATTTGGGTTCTCTGCCCTTTTGGAAATGTGTTTCCTGAATGAGGAGAATTTCGCTATTTAATTTATGTAAATCTCTCAATGCTATTGATCTTTTACCAGGACTATTGAGTCCCTTTGCATTAATGGAGGTTAGTCTGAAAGTGTGTTCCTGAAATCTACTGTGTTTAGCCATTTGTATGGGGAAAAAAAAAGAAAGAAAGAAAGAAAAGAGAGGAGGAAAGAGAGAGGAGGAAAGAGAAAGGGGTGTGCTAGGGGAGAGGAAGGTTTTGCTAAGACAGAGTTAGTTTAAGCAAATAGGGAAGTTAAAGGAGAGGTTAGTAGCACAAAGGGGAAGTAATCCCAAATCCAGCATAATGTGAATTTAAAAATAGTGCGGTGTTGATCTACCTGACAGGCAGAGGGAAGGGGGAAGGTGCGTTAAAATAAAATATATCCAACGTGCGTTGGACTAGGGGGTGGGGGGCAAGGAGGGGGGAAAGTTACGTGGGACTTGTGTTGATGAGCCTTAAAAGCACCTATGGGAACCCATTTGAGGGAAAAGGGGTATAGTAAAGTTGTAAATATTTTAAGTAGCTAAGATGTACACTGTGAATGAGAGAAACAATGCTTTTAAATGTTTGTATCAGTAATACAAAAAAATCAGCAATGATAGGTAAACAACATTAAAGATCAATAAGAACAAAGAAAAAACCTGAATGCTCGGTAAGTCCTAAAATGAAACTTGTCATTTTTGCTTAAGGGCCAAGATAGTTAAGTCACATGCTCAGTCTCCTTAGGCTGTGAGCACCAAGGGGACGGCAAATGTCTTTCCTAGGATATTAGATGTATGAGGGTCCTTCCTGGTTGAGTCGAATGAGTGTTTCACTGTTTCCATGACAAAGATACAGAGGAAAGATTCAACCCAAGAATGTACTGCTAAGTTTTTGATATGGGAGGTATTTTCAACCCTCATACAGTTAGTTAAGCACAGGTTTTATAACATGGTGAATAAATATAAATGCTTCAATAACAAAACCTGGAACAAAAACTCTGCAATCACAACAGTGAGCTGGAATGACCTCACCATAGTGACCCAGATCTGAACCTCTTGACATATGTATAAAATGAGGCTAGGCAGGATGACCTCTGTGGTTTGGGTATTGTCTGTTAGTCTTGCTTGAGTAAATGTATGAGTATGACCAATGAAGAGTGTGTATGGGTTGTTTGATAACTAGGAGGCCATAAATTCAGATCTGGGTAAACGGGGGTGTTTACCTGGTGGAATGTTAGATCCTGGTAAAGGGGATCGAATGTAAGCCTTATTGAACAAAGACGGTGGGATGACATGAAGTATATCCTGCACAATCTCGTTATCTTGCTTATTGAAGCTTATGGAGAGTTGAGGATTAGTAAATGGTGTTCCCGTTTAGTTCAGAACTAGGTCAAAGAAGGTGCGAAGTATTCCTAAACCCTTGAGTCAAGTCCTTGTTCCGTATTATGAACTGTCATGTTAGTCAAAATGATGTCAAACCTACTGTATGGCATCCCATGAAAAGGATTTTAGCAACCAAATAATATGCTTAGCTTCTTAGTGGATTTTTAAACATGAGGTAAAGTGAAGCTAGCTTTCCTACAAAATACTTCTAAGTGTGTTGTCTTGGAAAACGGAGTGCAGTACCCCAGGTCTATGTCACTCGTTGCTAGTGGTGTGTTTGGCGTCGTCCAAAGAGTGTGTCTGGGGTCACTGGTAGATGCGAGTAACGTTGCAAGCTTATTGTTAGTGTTGTGGGGTCAAATGTTCTCAATTTTACATACTGGTGTGCAATAGCCAAGAATCAGGCAGGGTTAAAGCACGGGACTATAGGTCAATCTGTCAGCTTGCGTGGGGGTGCACTTTAAGGTCAGCATGTGGTGAAATGGGTTTGCTTCATTCCGGGTTGCTGAATGTGAGATCCGGTATGGTGGGGTATCGTCGTCTCTTGTTTATAAGATATGTGTAGGTGAAAATGTGTAAGGTACCTCCTGTAAAAAGAAAGTGGGGTTAACATAAAAATGGATTTGTACATGTTTGAACCATGGGGTGCTTCATATGAAGCGCAGGATTTTTAACCATCCCTTGTTAACAGGTCCTTCCTAGAAAACAATTAAGTGTACATCACAACAGACACTTCATGCTATATGAGTTCATACTGCACCATGTCCTGGGTTGACATTTTCTTATTGTCTTGAAGGAGAGGGTAGAGACAGTTCACTGAAGAATAGAGCAGGGTCAGTTCCTGGCTTGTAGGTGAATAACTTTGTGATTTACTATTATAGAAACTGGAAATCCCCATCTGTATTGAACTTTTTGGTTCCGTAAGTGTGTGGTGATGGAAGAAAGGTCTCCTCTTCTGAAGTGTGGCTTGAGAGAGGTCGGAGAAGATGTGGATCTCTTCTCCAGCATGGTAGAGATTCTTCTTAATTCTTGCATTTCGGAGAATGTCTTCTTTATCTTTGAATTTTGAGAATCTGATGATAATGTCTCGTGGAGGAGCTTTGGGGGGAGGTTTTGCCCTGAGAGCTCTGTGTGCCCTTTCTAAGGATATATCTGGGGCTGTGGGACTGTCTTTAATAATTTTGAAAAGGGCCTGCAGATAGCCTTCTATTGCCGTGGGCAGCACAGTCTCGGACACCCCTCTGATTCTGAGGTTATTTCTGCGGCATCTGTTTTCCAAATCTTCTAGTTTTTCGTTAAGGAAGAATAGCTTGTCTTCGTGATCGCTAATGTTGGCAGCATTTTTCTGGATCATCAAACTAGTGGGGTTTTGTTTTTCTTCCAGAGCTTGCACTCTGCGGTCCAGAGCACCCAGGTCCTTTCTGAGGTCCCCAAAGAGTGATCTCATTTCCTGGAGCACTACATTGATGTCTTCTTTGGATGAAAGGTGCTTTATGTCTTGTTTAGTGACAAAGGAGGAGTGTTCTGGTGCTGGGGTTGGTTCTGGCGCATTTCTCTGTGTATTCGGACATGTCTTTATCGTTAGGTTCAGGGGGGTATCTTTAGCTGTAAGGTATTGTTTCAGAGTTTTACCCATGTTTAGCACGTTTGCTTTATTGTGTTTTTTACACGGCATTACCCAGGACCTTAGGATAATTGCGAATCACAGTAAATGCTTGTGCGGTATGTCTCTTTAAGAAGAATTAAAATAGGTTTACTGACCGACTATGTGAGGCACAGAGGTTTGAATAGTGGTAAGGCTGTTGGGCTCAGATCTCCTCCAAGGACTACTCAGTGTGATGCCCAACTTAATATACCTAAAAGCAGCTGTCTGAGCTAATTCAGGGAGTGCTGTGTCAGTATAGTCCCAAGGGAGGATCCCTGGATAAACGTCTTGTCTGCTGTGGGGCCCTGTACAGTGTCACTCCAGTTAGGCTGTGCTGAGCCTGAAGGCTAGGGTTAGGCAGGAGTGTACCTTCTCTTCTCACTGAGGGTGTGGGTAGAAGCTCACCTGGATGCACTCTGTGTGGGTATGCCCCCTCTGCTTTAGTTAAATGTCGCACCACACTCACTCCACGTGGTCTCAGCACAGCAGCGGCGTGAGGGGAGCGGAACAGTTGGTAGGGCTCTCAGTCTGCTCGGGCCTCTGTTAGTAAGGGAGCAGTGGAGCAAGTGTCGGCTGGTCACTAGTTGTCTCTCACCTCAATCGACCGATGGTGCTGTGCGCGCTCTTGAGGCTCCTGCTGTGGTAAGGCCACAGGTTGCTCTGTGCTGTGCCGAGAGCTGCATGATACACTTTGCAGCTTCTTTCTGCTTGCAGGCCGTGCCGGTTCACTTCTCAGCACTTAAGAGTGGTTTGTGGGGAAGAATTGAAGGGAAGCATGTCAGGCAGAGGGGATATAACTGGTTTGGGATATTGGAGCCCTCTTAGAACGCGGCCATCTTCTAGCGTGGCCAGACTCCGCCCCCCATATCCTCTTTTTAATCCCATGAGTGGGTATTGAAAGTGTCTGCATTCCTGCTGAAACTTGGATTCCATTTGAGAACTACTCCGGGGACACCCTGATAAGTGTACTAGCCACTGCAAAGTGCTAGCCTGCTCTCCAGCACCAGTCATAGTACGGTGCAACTCGATCTGGTAAGCATATTCACCATCAACATTTACTCATCTATATGGAACGCATTACTCTATGAGGCGTCCCCTGTTTGTCTTATCATCTATTGCCAAATAGCTTTCATCCTAACCATCAGAAAAAGGGTATTGTCACCTCACAGCTCTCTAGGGTCGTATGCACTAACACCCTGCATAGCACCAGAATGACACAAGAAACAGTAATTAAAAATAAACTATTGGAGAGAGGTTACAGAACTAGGACAGTTGAGGAGACTGCAGAGAGACTACTGGGGACAAATCAATCTATACTGTTGGACAAACAGGGCACAAAAAAAGCGACGTGTTATAAATTTTGTGACCACTTTTTCCCCCCCTTCACAGGACACTTGCTTTTTCCATCAGGACAAACTGGGAAATTTTTCGGACAGGATGCTGCCATTTCAGCATATGAATGAACCACGTCTAGTGTACAGGAGAGCATCTAACCTGTGTGATATGTTGGTACACAATGGCTCCACACGTTGCTATCAGAAGGATACTTGGCTCAGTAACAAGAAAAAACTTGGATGTTTCAAGTGTGGTGACTGCACCACCTGCAACAGCATGGTCTCTGGCCCGATATTTTACCATCCATTCAACAGACTGAAATATAAGATAGGACATTGTCTAACTTGTACTAGCAAATATGTTGTGTACATCCTGTATTGCCCATGCTCCCTGGTATATGTTGGAAAAACGAGTACCTCTTTTCGTGAGAGAATAGCCAACCATCGTTTTGCCATCAGGGAAGCAATAAAGAAGGGGTCCGCAGATCAAACAGTGGCACGCCACTTTGCACAGGCTGGACATACGGTCGCTAGTATACGGACTATGCTTATTGATCAAGTTCCTCCTATGAGGAGAGGTGGAGATAGACACAAGAAGCTTTTACAGATTGAAACAAGGTGGATCTACCTTTTGGACACCGTGGCCCCTAAAGGGTTAAATGCACAGTTGGATTACAGTGCATTTTTATGATCCTGCTGCTCTCCGTTAAATCCTGTAGCTATGTTATTCGGGATGAACTGTAATATGCTATTTGATTAACTGGTTCTACCACATTACTTGAGACATGGAACCAATTTATGATAGGCAATCTGTCAAGTCTAAGTAGTTATTTTGTTAATATTTATTTCAATTAGACTATATCACTCACAGTGATGATTTTATTGATACATTGTTACCTCTGATCCCGCTATGTAGGAACTGATGTTGCCCCACTCACTAGTACTTACTCTGGTGATGTCTATTCTTTACGTTGATAGGCTATGCAAATTAGCCATGCAGTGTTCTGTTGATTGAATGTTGTAGCTGTGGAGCGTGTCATCATCGGCTCCTGCGTGGCTTGATCATGTGACATTTAGTTTTTGTGTTTAAATAGCCATTGTGGATTGTACATATCACACTGCTACCTTTCGGCTAGATTTGGAGTTTTGTCGGTAACGACCCGAAAAACTAACGCCGGCTTTTTTCTGGCCGCACCATAAAAATAACTCTGGTATTGAGAGTCCACAAAAAGGCTGCGTTAGGCTCCAAAAAAGGAGCGTAGAGCATTTTTAACGCAGCTTCAACTCTCGATACCAGAGTTGCTTACGCAAGCGGCCAGCCTCAAAAACGTACTCGTGCACGATTCCCCCATAGGAAACAATGGGGCTGTTTGAGCTGAAAAAAAACCTAACACCTGCAAAAAAGCCGCGTTCAGCTCTTAACGCAGCTCCATTGTTTGCTATGGGGAAACACTTCTACGTCTGCACCTAACACCCTAACATGTACCCCGAGTCTAAACACCCCTAGCCTTACACTTATTAACCCCTAATCTGCCGCCCCAGCTATTGCTGACCCCTGCATATTATTATTAACCCCATATCTGCCGCTCCGTAAACCGCCGCTACTTACATTATCCCTATGTACCCCTAATCTGCTGCCCTAACATCGCCGACCCCTATATTATATTTATTAACCCCTAATCTGCCCCCCACAATGTCGCCTCCACCTGCCTACACTTATTAACCCCTAATCTGCCGACCGGACCGCACCGCTACTATAATAAAGTTATTAACCCCTAATCCGCCTCACTAACCCTATAATAAATAGTATTAACCCCTAATCTGCCCTCCCTAACATCGCCGACATCTAACTTCAATTATTAACCCCTAATCTGCCGACCCAATCTCGCCGCTATTCTAATAAATGTATTAACCCCTAAAGCTAAGTCTAACCCTAACACTAACACCCCCCTAAATTAAATATAATTTAAATCTAACGAAATTAATTATCTCTTATTAAATAAATTATTCCTATTTAAAGCTAAATACTTACCTGTAAAATAAATCCTAATATAGCTACAATATAAATTATAATTATATTATAGCTATTTTAGGATTAATATTTATTTTACAGGTAACTTTGTATTTATTTTAACCAGGTACAATAGCTATTAAATAGTTAAGAACTATTTAATAGCTAAAATAGTTAAAATAATTACAAATTTACCTGTAAAAGAAATCTTAACCTAAGTTACAATTAAACCTAACACTATGATATCAATAAATTAATTAAATAAACTACCTACAATTACCTACAATTAACCTAACACTACACTATCAATAAATTAATTAAATACAATTCCTACAAATAAATACAATTAAATAAACTTGCTAAAGTACAAAAAATAAAAAAGAACTAAGTTACAAAAAATAAAAAAATATTTACAAACATAAGAAAAATATTACAACAATTTTAAACTAATTACACCTACTCTAAGCCCCCTAATAAAATAACAAAGCCCCCCAAAATAAAAAAAATGCCCTACCCTATTCTAAATAACTAAAGTTCAAAGCTCTTTTACCTTACCAGCCCTGAAGAGGGCCCTTTGCGGGGCATGCCCCAAGAAGTTCAGCTCTTTTGCCTGTAAAAGTAAAAATACAATACCCAAGCCCCCCAACATTACAACCCACCACCCACATACCCCTAATCTAACCCAAACCCCCCTTAAATAAACCTAACACTAAGCCCCTGAAGATCTTCCTACCTTATCTTCACCTCACCGGGTTCAACGATCTGTCCAGAAGAGCTCCTCCGATGTCCTGATCCAAGCCCAAGCGGGGGGCTGAAGAGGTCCATGATCCGGATGAAGTCTTCATTTAATTGTATTTATTTGTAGGAATTGTATTTAATTAATTTATTGATAGTGTAGTGTTAGGTTAATTGTAGGTAATTGTAGGTAGTTTATTTAATTAATTTATTGATAGTATAGTGTTAGGTTTAATTGTAACTTAGGTTAGGATTTCTTTTATAAATAATGAAACCATACAAATATTCAATCTCTCCTCGTATAATTTTAATAATAGCGAAAACAATGTTTTAAAGAGAGGTTTATTCTTTGCACCGTCTTCAAAACTTATACTTCTGAGTTATTTATAGATATCAATAAGTTTATTAGAAAGTTAACTATTTTAAGACACTTTGAGAAAGAAAAAATTGGCAAAGATAAAAATACCCTCACTGAAAAAGATATGGAAGCTTTGGAGGCTCTAATAGACCTACAAATAGATAAGGAAACTAGTGATATACAGTAGATATGTGTAGGGATTTTTATCTGGATCAGCACTAGACAGAATATTGTTAAATACACAAATAGATGAACCTTCGGGTAGTAATCATCAAATGGTGCACATTACCCAAATCTAAATTTTCCCAGTTCAATCTCAGGGAAGGTTTATCCCACAATTTAGGGATATAATAATTTAGGAGTGCTCCAAAATGTGTGAAGATTATAAAATAAAAAACTATAATCTAAGCAAAAAAGAAAAGGAGATTTTGAAAAAACTCACGGACAATGCACTAGTGATCTGTGAGACAGATAAGGGAGGTGAGATTATCCTCCAGGACACAGTAGAGTACTTAGATGAAGTTTGCCCTCAGTTGGGTGACACTTGTACCTATTCTGTTCTGAAGGATGATCCCACACCAGCCTTTATGAGGAATTATATAGAACATATTAAATATGGTTTTAAAGAAAAAATCCTGAATAAAAAAATGGAAATACCTTTATAATGAAGACCCTAAAATGGCTATATATTATTATCTGCCAAAAATCCACAAACCTCTGTATTGGTACATCTAATCCTACATTTCCCTCACTTTTGTCCTGTGGTCTGACTTTTTTCTCCAATAGAGCTTCTCTATCTATGTGTTTAATTTCATCTGCATTTTTTTATTTTATCAGTATCATATTCTTTTTGTCTAAATATTTGTATTAAAACATTCAACTGTTCTTCATACTCTGCTATGTCTGTACAATTCCTTTGTATCCGTAGCAATTGGCCCTTTGGAATATTTTTCTTCCATTTATCATGGTGGCAACTTCTTGAATCTATATAGTTGTTGGTATCCACCTTTTTGAAATAGGTTCAAGTTTTAATTTCATTATTTTTAATCTCTATTTCTATATCAAGAAAACTAATTTTTTGATTGCTACATTCATAAGTTAACTGGAGTCCAAAGTTATTGATATTTAAGTCCTCTATAAACAGATGTTCTATATCCCCGCTCCAAATAAAAAACAGGTCGTCGATATAGCGTCTATAGAGCACAAGGTTCGCACTCCAGGGGGATTGATCTATAACTTCACCTTCAAACATCCCCATAAATAAATTGGCATAACAGGGTGCGAACCTTGTGCCCATAGCTGTGCCCTTAATTTGCAGATAATAGTTACTCTCAAATTTAAAATAATTTTTCTCTAAAATGAATTTTATACATCTTATAAGAAAATTACTCTGTGTAATGGTCATTTTCTCATCTTGTTTGAAATATGATTCAATTGCTTCAGCACCTAAAATATGGTCAATGTTGGTGTACAGGGAACTCACGTCACAGGTGACTAATGTGTAATTCTCCTCCCATTTAATATCTTTTATGACCCTAAGAAAATGTGCAGAGTCAGAGAGGTAAGATGGTAATTGTTTTACATAATTTTGTAGGAAAAAGTCAATATACTGGGATAAATTAAATAGATTTGAGTCTATGCCGGATATTATTGGATGTCCTGGGGGTTCTTTTAAGTTTTTGTGTATTTTCGGAAGGAAGTAGAATATAGGAGTCCTGAAATTTATTGTTTTTGCTCCATCTAACAGTTCTTTCAGTTTTGCCTGATAGTCATCACCTGGGTTTCTTATAAGTCGTAGCGTCACTCAACAGTCTATATGCTTCAGTTGTATAATAGGTGTTGTTCATGATCACTACACCTCCCCCTTTATCTGCTTGTTTAATCACTATATCTGTTCGTGACTGTAATTCCTTCAGTATCCTTTTCTCTTTCAGACTTAAATTCCAATTTAAATTTTTTGATTGATTTGTATCAATTTTTTCAAGATCCTGTTTCACTAGCTTTTCAAATGACTCTATAAAATTGCCCTTCTCTTGTATTGGAAAGAAATCTGACTTGGATCTAAAGTATGTATGGATATATACTTTATTTCTCTCAGTTTGGTTTATATGAACAGTGGGGTTTTTTACTAAATATTTTTTCAAAGTCAACTTTCTTACAAATTGGTTGATGTTAATGAAATGTTCAAACTTGTATAGTTTTGACGTGGGGGCAAACGACAATCCTTTATTAAGTAATTCTTCCTGTTCTTTTGTCAGCTGTGTATTACTAATATTAAAAATCACTTTATTGGGGACATCATTCTCTAATAGATTTTTATTTTTGTTTTTATTTCTAATATTAGTTAATCTTCCAATTCCTCTTCCTCTTTTCCCTCTCTTCTCCTTTTTCCTTTCTTGGGGTTGTGGGTTCTTTCTCAGCCCACTCCTAAAAAACTCACTGATGTACCTGGTTTAGGAGGGGAATGTTCGGTATGATCATTCAGTATATCAAATCTATTCTGTTTTGGAATTCGCCAGTTTTGTTGTACTGGTTCTATTTTCTTATTAACTATTCGTTTTTGGGGTTCATAAAATTCTCTCTCTCTATTATACCATCCTCGATTGTACTGTCTATTATCTTCATATTTCCTATACTGCCGTCTATTATCTTCTCTATAATAGTCTCTATTTTCATATCTAGGATATTGTCGATTATAATCCCTGGAGTCTGGATAGTATTTTCCCTTATTTTCCATATTTTGTTGATATGAATAATCCCTATAAATATGGTTTCTATACCTATTTTCATCCCAATTTTGATTTCTCATTTTTCCTATCGCGTTCTCCCATTCCCTATATTGTTGCCATTGTTGGTTTTTTGCCTCCCTATGGGAGTGTCACGCTCCTCATACTGTCATGGTTCCCATCTAATCTGGGCTCTATTGTCTGTTATTTGTCAAATTGTCAGTATTCTGCTTATCCAACTGATTTCTCTGACCAGTTTCTTGTGGTTCTTTTACTAATAGTTCTTCCTGTCTATTCTGTGGTCTATTTTCTTTCTTTTTACTAAATAGTTTATTATTCTTTTTGGAACTATTCTCCTGATCTTGTTCCATATTTTCTTCTATTTTATAATTATAATTTCTTCCATTTATTATTTAATAAATCAGTGTTTAAATTTCCTAGCTTTTGAATGATCTCCCTTTCTTTCTCCTGAGAATTTGTCTCTTTTTTCTTCGTATCTAGTACCGTTTTGTATTTACTAATTTCCTCACTGATTTCTTTTGTTGCAATGTTTCTTGCTTTAATAATAATCTTAATCAGATCAAGGGATGCTTTTTCTAGGACATCAAACCATTCTATTTTTAGGTTTCCTTTCAATTCAAAGGTACAGTCCTTCTTTAGTCTTAGACCCCTAGGTACCATCCCTATTTCTACATATTTTTCCATAAATTTCAATTCGGTCTTTATTTTTAACTCTTTAATAAGTAAATCCTCAAGGTTATTCAGAGTTACACTAGTATTTGTATTTGAATTTAGTATTGCTTCATCTAACATCGGATTATTACCGTCCATAGATGCATCAATAGTAGTGTATCTCTGGTTTTAAATATATCCATTCTTGTTTGTTTATTTAATCTGGCAATCAATTACCACTCTTAAAGGATTACAGAATATACAAAAAACACAATAAAAATATATAAAAAATACACAAATAGTATAGCTCAGTCAATCACTAGTGAGAATGGGCAAAATGCACAAAAAGGTTTGTGTTGGACTGATACTATAAAACCAACAGAACAGCCAACCTCACTAACCGCACCTCTCACTAAAAGGTACAGCTTTACATGAACAAACAGAAAAAACAGGGAGGAGGTGGCGCCTACGGCAGTCTGAGGTTATAATTAAGTACTCAATTAGTAACAGATTCTCATGAAGAAAATAACTTGTGCCGAGTGTGTTTTACAATTGAATTAATAGTTTATTAACACAGTCTAAAAAATGTCCTTAATCATAAAATGTTCAATACAGTTTACAAATAAATTCTATCTAAAACCAACTCTTATAAAGACACCGGTGTCTATCTAGATAATTATAATAATTTTATAAGTTTAGAACTCTTTTCAGTCTCTAGTACTGTTGTAAATACTTCATAGATTCTGTAATAATATAAAATGCTATAAAATGCATGCGGGTTTCTTTCCGCCAAACTCACAGCTATATAAATCACTGAGATGATACTGAAATGAATGAGTTAATAACCAGCATTAGTAAAACGATTATAATAGTTGTCAAGCGCTTATAATAACTGTTATAGTTCAGTCCAAGGAGTGTTTACACATAATTCTCCAAGGCTAAATTGCCTTATGTGTGTTTGTTTCCAATAAGTTCAGATTTGGGCTAAATCGTTTGGATTTTTAAGAACAGTTCCACAGTGGTTTAATCCGGTAACGGATTCTTTTATCCTTATTACCAATGTCAGAAAATGTCTTTTGTCTTCAGTTCATAGGTCTAAGCATATAGATTCACACTTGCCCTGTCTTTCAACTAGCAGCGGCAGCGGTTGTTGTGTTTTATCCGCTTACCCGCTTGCTCCGTGTTCACTAGGGTTTGTGTGTGTGTGGTCCCCGATTGGTCACGTCTGTGTTCAGGATCCACTCCTCTTCTAGTGTGCGCACTCTTTTAAAAAAGTAATTCCTCGATAGCAGTTTGGACTCCTACCGCTTCTTCAGCTTGCCTTTTTCCCAAAAGCTCTGGTTTAATTTTATGCTGATTCTGCGGTCCTGGGAGTTATGTTGCAGTCAATCTCTGACTGGTTCCGTTGTACTCGATAGGTTTTCTACACGTTTCAGCTCTCCGAAGGAGCCTTTGTCAAGAATACCTTTTCCAGCTCTGTCTTCCTATTTAATGGGTTTCCTGTAAACCCTTTGTGAATTCACCTGTTTCAATTAGCAATCCGATCTCCACAGGTGTTGTTTTATTAGGAGAGGGGGAATAATGTTCACACTCCCATTAGTATTCAATATACCTTTGTTGTTATAATTGCATATGCTGTTATGTTCATTCAGACATTTTCCATTTATTTTTATAAAAAAAAAATTTTTTTATAATTTTTTAAAAATTTAAGCAGATGCTCAGAAACCTAATGTTGCAACCTTTTATGTAGAAACAGTCTGCTAACAAACCAGTTGTTATTTCTCTTCTTTACTAATAAAACACATTTCAAACTCTTAGTACTTAGATTTGTCTGATACATATCTTAACAGTGGTAGGCTTTTGTTAACTATGTCTGAATATTTATTGTAATATTTTGTATTAAAAATTCCCTAATGCTTCTCTCTCTTATATTTTGTCTTATTCTGTAAGGAAACTTAGATCTAACTCACTGTTCAGACCATTGGGAAATAATGTTCCAAAATTATAGATAAATTCAGCCTCTTGTTTTAAGAGTTTCTTCTCAATATTCCCTCTCCTTCCATCTTTAAGTACTTTTTTAATACCCCAGAATCTCATTGCTTCTACCTTACCTTGATGAACTTCTTTAAAATGTTTATATAATGAGGGTTGGCAGAGAGCCATTCAGGATACGAGAATGGCGGTTCGATGTTCTAATCTATTTGAGCTCTATATCAAGCTATTGCTTAGATGGCATTGTGTCCCGACCTGGTTGTATCATATCTTCCCCCTGCGCCAGGCGGAATGCTGTAGGGGGTGTACTCAGAGAGGCACACACATGCATATATGGTGGGGCTGTCATAAATTGAACCTGCTTTGGTCCCAAGTTGCAGACTTATTGCGCCAGTTACAGCTAGTAAAACACCTAACTAGTGCTGTAGCTCTCGTCCATTTAGGATTGCAAGAGTTGCAGAAACCAGCTAGAGCTCAGTCATTATCATCCTTCTGGCCACTAAGTTAACGATAGCTAGGCAGTGGGCAAGAGATACTCCCATAACTATGTCAATGGTTTTAGATATACTTACATATATCCAGAAAATTGAAGAGTATGCGCTGCAAACTGAGGGTCGCTTGGACTTCTATTGTTCTATATGGAGTCCGTGGGATGAATACATAAGGGCTAGAACACCAGTATGGTAGTTGAAAAAGAGGGAATGATAGCAGGTTAGGCTGGAGAGGCTTCCTACTTGATAACCTTGTATATTGAGTCCCGGATCCTTCCCTTACTCTAAACCCCCCCTTTTTTTTTTTTTAAACAAGAGTGCTCTTCGGGCCTTAACACAGATACTATTGATATGTTTGTTAAAATTGTTTCGTACAACTTGCAATTCCCTATGTACACCATATTATGATTGCACTAATATCTAAAGTTTATGAATATGTACTAAACTTAATCGCTTCCTGTTAAAATCTCAAATAGCATATGTGAAATGAAATTATGTGTCTTCCAAAATGTTATATCTTGATTTCTACTTTGTCAGCAGTTATGTATTGAGCCTTTATTATAGTGGTATGTATTGGTATTATTATTTCTGTTTGACACGTTTACTGGAAATAATTTTCCACTGTAAAGTATTGGATTGTTATTGTTACCTCAATAAAAAGAAACTTTAATAAATAATCTTGTTAAAATGACAAACTAGCCTTCTGGTGAAGGTTCATAAATGACATTTTGGTTATCTGGGACGGCAATGAATCTACATGGTTAGAATTTGTGGAGAATTTAAAAAAAAAATTATATGAATCAGATACACTTTCTGGATGTCACTCTATTCTATATAGAAGGGAACATTTGCAGTAAGCTGTATAGGAAGGAAACTGATACAAATGGTTATCTAGACGCAAGAAGCGCTCATCTTCCCAAATGGATAGAGAATATACTGTATAGACAGTTTCAGAGGTTAAGACGAAACTGTACCAGACAGGAAGACTTTGAGGGTGAAGCCGAGAATTTAAAACACAAATGTAAAGAAAAACATTATTCAGCTGATACAATAGATAAAGCTTATAAAAAAAGTTAAGTCCCTAGATAGAAAGGAGCTGATGTAAAAAAAAAAAAAAAAAGAATACAGTATTTGATGGTTTATCCCAATCCACTACTAACCAGGTATCTAATTGGAATAAGTAAAAGAAAAATTCAGTTTGTGGTGTAAAATTAATTTCTACTTTCAATGAGGGCTACTGGAGGATTAAGAATATCATTAGAAAACATTGGTCCATTTTAGATAAGGATCCCCTCTTGAAAGAGATAATATGTTTGTTAAAATTGTTTCTTACAACTTGCAATTCACTATGTACCCCATATTATGATTGCACTAATATCTAAAGTTTATAAATATGTACTTAACTTAATCGCTTCCTCCGCAGGGATGAAGAAGATGCCGGTCCCGCGATGGATCAAGATGGAGCCGCCTGGATGAAGATGGAGCAGTCGGGATAAAGATTGTTCAAGTGGGACTTCAACAACTGTGAGTACCTAAAGAGGGGTTAGTGTTAGGTTTTTTTAAGGTTTTTTTTTTTTTTTTTTTTTTTTTTATATTTGGTTGGGCACTCTTAAAAGAGCTGAATGCCATTTTAAGGACAGTAAAAGAGCTGAATGCCCTTTTCAGGGCAATACCCATACAAATCCCCTTTTCAGGGCAATGGGTAGATTAGTTTTTTTTAGATAGTTTTTTTTTATTTTGTGGGTTTAAGGGGGTGGGGTTTGCAATGTTAGTGGTTATTGTTAGTGGTATTTATTTGTGAGTAAAAGAGCTGATTTCTTTAGGGCAATGCCCTACAAAAGGCCCTTTTAAGGGCTATTGGTAGTTTATTATAGATTAGGTTTTTTATTTTGGGGTGTTTTTTTTTTAAAAAAAAGGGTATTTAAATAGGAATAATTTTTATTGTTTTGGATAATTTCGTTTGTTATTTTTTGTAATGGTATTTTTTTTTATTTTGTAATGGTAGTTTTTTTTTATTTTGTAATGTTAGCTTTTAGTGTAAGGTAGCTTAGGTTTTATTTTTATTTCACAGGTAAGTGTGTATTTATTTTAAGAAATTAGTAAATAGTTAATAACTATTTACTAACTAGTCTACCTAGTTAAAATAAATACAAACTTACCTGTCAAATAAAATTAAAACCTATGCTAACTACAATATAACTATTAGCTATACTGTAGCTAGCTTAGGTTTTATTTCACAGGTAAGTTACTTTGTATTTAGATTTAATTTAGTTAATAATTTAAACTTTAATTTAGGTCTATTTAAATTATGTTAAAGTTAGAGGGTGTTAGGGTTAGGGTTAGGTTTAGGGGTTAATATAGTTTAATTTAGGTTGTTGCAATGTGGGGGCTGGCGGTTTAGGGGTTAATTAATAGGTTTAGTTAGTGTTGGCGATGTGGGGGGTGCGGTTTAGGGGTCAATAGGTTTAGTTTGTGTCAGCGCTGTTTGGGAACGGCGCTTTATGGGTTAATAGGTTTAGGTAGAGTTAGGGGGTGTTAGGTTTAGGGTAAGGGTTAGGGTTAGGTTTAGGGGTTAATATAGTTTAATTTAGGTTGTTGTGATGTGGGGGCTTGCGGTTTAGGGGTTAATTAATAGGTTTAGTTAGTGTTGGTGATGTGGGGGTGTGCGCTTTAGGGGTTAATAGTTTTAGTTAGTGTCGGCGATGTCGGGGAACAGTGATTTAGTTAGTGTCGGCGATGTCGGGGAACTTTATTTAGTTATTTATTTAGTGTTGGCGATGTTTGGGAACGGCAGTTTAGTGGTTAATAGGTTTAGGTAGTGTTGGCATTCTAGGGGGGGTGCAGTTTAGGGGTTAATAGGTTTAGTTTGTGTCAGCGATGTCGTGGGAACTGCCGTTACTTGGTTAATAACTTTATTTCGTTATTTAGTTACTGTCTGCGATGTGGGGGACGGTGGTTTAGGGGTT
Organism: Bombina bombina; assembly: GCF_027579735.1. NCBI lineage: Eukaryota > Metazoa > Chordata > Amphibia > Anura > Bombinatoridae > Bombina > Bombina bombina. The sequence continues at coordinate 529,705,263 of NC_069501.1, read as the reverse complement.
AATAGGTTTTGGTAGTGTTAGTGATGTGGGGAGACGGCGATTTAGGGGTTAATAGCTTTATTTAGTGGTGGCATTGGTGGCGGCGGCAGTTTAACATAATTTAGAAATAACGATTCTGTCCATAATGAAGATTCTGTCCGACATTAATAATAATTCGGTAACAGATTCTAATCCATCTGAATTTCAAAATTTGGAACAATACAAATAAATTCCGAAACTGAATTACCGACAGATAGCAAATTATTACGAATGTATCAAACCAAATTTTTTTACGACCTGAATTTTTTGATTGTGCACAAGTCTAATACATATATATATATATATATATATATATATATATATACACACACAAATATTTATTTATATATATATATATATATATATATATATATATATATATATATTTATAGGTATAGATATTTATTTTACCCCAAAAACATTATTGTTGATCCATATTGACATGATAGCATCACGCAGTTGCTGCAGGTTTTTCAGCTGCACATCCATTATGCAAATCTCCCATTCCACCACATCCCAAAGGTGTTCTATTGGATTGAGATCTGGTGATTGTTGAGGCCATTGGAGTACAGTGAACTCATTGTGATGTTTAAGAAACCAGTTTGGGATGATTTGAGTTTTGTGACATGGTGCATTATCCAGCTGGAAGTAGCCATCAGAAGATGGGTACACTGTAGTCATAAAGGGATGGACATGGTCAGCAACAATACTCAGGTAGGATGTGGCGTTTGAACAATGCTCAATTGGTACTAAGTGGACCAAAGTGTGCAAAGAAAATATCTCCTAGAACCATTACACCACCACCACCAGCCTGAACCATTGATACAAGGCAGGATGGATCCATGCTTTCATGTTGTTTACACCAAATTCTGACCCTATCATCTGAATGTCGCAGCTGAAATCGAGATTCATCAGACCAGGCAACGTTTTTCCAATCTTCTACTGTCCAATTTTGATGAGCCTGTGCAAATTGTAGCCTCAGTTTCCTGTTCTTAGCTTCTGCTGCTGTAGCCCTTCTATATATGTAGTTAAGAATAAATACAACATGTTCTTCTATGTGAAGAACATTTGAATGTGCAATTTTAATATTTCATGTTAGGCTAGTGCCCCTGAAAAAACGCGATCAGGTTTTTGCAACTTGTTGGCTGTTAGGTTTATTTCCACTTTTCATGCTCTATTGAAGTCCATGGGGGAATACGTTAACAGAGTTGCAATTTTCTAAATTTGGCTTTTTGCACGCATTCGATTACTGCTCCTGCAAAAACGTTTTGCTTTTAACTTGTAATACGCGCGCTACCCAACACGTGCAAAAAGCTTACTTCTACCAAAGTTTACGTGCAAGTGGGAGTGATAAATAGTACTCCATTCGTAATCTATTTCTAACTGTCCCTAATTGGCCACAGCAGAGAAGGTAACCTAAGTTACAACATGGCAGCTCCCATCGTTTTATAGATACTAAAACTTTACACTTATTTTGTCAATATATAAACAGCTAATTAAACTTAAAAAATAAATGTGTTATTCTCAGACTATTCTTTTCTTTAAATGCACCATTCTATCTAGCATTTATTTAGGGCCAGATTATAAGTGGAGCACAAAATATTGATTTCGCTAAAGCGTTCTAAAGTTCTAAAAATAAAAAAGATTTTGTGTGATTTCTCTCCATGGTGGGGAATTTGTCATTATCATGCCCTTGGTCCTGTCCTCATTTCACTCACATGTGCCTAGTGCCATAATGCTGTTTGATTGCACAATGTCAGAGAATGCAGAGAGCCAATGAGATTTTATCATAAGATACGCTGTCAGCATTTACCATTGCACAAGCAGTTCTGGTGAACTGCTTGTGCAATGTCGCCCCCTGCAGATTCGCAGACAATCGGCCGCTAGCAGGGGGTGTCAATCAACCCGATTGTATGAGATCAGGTGGATTGATGTCTGCAGCCTCATAGGTGGTGGACCAGTTAAGGAGCAGCGGTCTTAAGACTGCTGCTTCATAGCTACTGTTACTGGCAAACCTAAAGGCTCGTGCGGAAACAGTGGCATTAGGGGCCATTCGGCCCTTGATAAATCGGCCCCTAGGTCTCTAATTAGTAGCTTAACTTCCTGAACTCACAGATTTACTAGCCTCTGAGTGCAGCCACAGACAGATATTCCTGGAATGCAGGCAAACACAAGGGAAGCTATATGCTCTGTGATTTAGTTGCTGTCTGTGTGGGCTTAACACTGTCTGTCATGATGATATGCAGCATTCAGTACATCTATTAACAGCAGCTAAATCAAAGAGCACAGAGGTTAGAGCTCTCAGATCTCCTCCTTGCCTCACTGTTTGATATATGTTTGATATATGGGGAAAACAGATTTCCACTGCAATTTGGGTACAGGGAGTTAAACAATGCAGGACTTCAGCGTTATGTGTGGAGCCAGTCTCCAAGGTTGTGTTCCCAGCTCCCTTAAAAATTGAGCTACTAGTGACACACAATATGGGCTAGATTACAAGTGAAGCACAAAAATATTAGTGCTATTGAGCGATAATGGTTTAAGTTAAATGAATAGTGCTCCTAGTCTTGGCAGGAAACTCACCTTTCAAATATTGAGCATGACAAATTATGTTGTGGTTGGTTTTCAGATATTTTTCATAGGATTATGAAAAGAAAAAAAGAGAAGTGTAGCTCTTCTAGTCAGTAAAGAGATTAAATTTAAGGTAATTAAAGATTTAGGGTCAGATTACAAGTGGAGCATTATTTAACGCTCTAGCTTGAACACTGTAAAGTAAAGTAAACTGTTTTCGCTTACGCGCTAACCCGATACACGTAAAAAGCCAAACTTAGAATATTGCGTGCACATTCACATATTCCCCCATAAAAGTCAATGGAGAAAAAAAGTGGGGGAAAAAACCCTACGTTCGCAAACCCCGATCGCATATTCTCAAGTGCGCTAATCCAACACGAAAATATGAATATTTCACATTCCAATGCTCTTCACATATCAGCATTAGTGATGTCGCGAATTGTTTGCCGGCGAATAGTTCCCGGCGAACATAGCATGTTCGCATTCGCCGTGGCAGGCGAACATATGCAATGTTCAATTCGCCCCCTATTCGTCATCATTGAGTAATACTTTGACCCTGTACCTCACAGTCAGCAGGCACATTCCAGCCAATCAGCAGCAGACCCTCCCTCCCAGACCCTCCTACCTCCTGGACAGCATCCATTTTAGATTCATTCGGAAGCTGAATTCTTAGTGAGAGGAGGGACAGTGTAGCTGCTGCTGATTTAGTAGGGAAATCTATAGCTAGGCTAGTGTATTCAGTGTCCACTACAGTCCTGAAGGACTCATCTGATCTCTGCTGTAAGGACAGCACCCCAAAAAGCCCTTTTTAGGGCTGCTTTTTTTCCCCCTGTGTAATCTAATTGCAGTTGCCTGCCTGCCTGCCTGCCAGCATGTGTGTCAGGCTCACAGCGTATACTGTGCCCACTTGCCCAGTGCCACCACTCATATCTGGTGTAACAGTAGTGTAGATTTAAAAAAAAACAACACTTTTTTGACTATGTTAAATAATAGCAGTCAGTTTCCTTCACACGTGTGCGTTTAAGTGCCTGCCTGCCAGGGCACAGTGTCACCCCAGTGCAACTCATATCTGGTGTAACAGTAGTGTAGATTTAAAAAAAACAACACTTTTTTGACTGTGTTAAATAATAGCAGTCAGTTTCCTTCACACGTGTGTGTTTAAGTGCCTGCCTGCCAGGGCACAGTGTCACCCCAGTGCAACTCATATCTGGTGTAACAGTAGTGTACATACCTGATGTTTTAAAGCACGTTATTCCAAACACTTTAGGAATGTTAGGTGATTTATGCCCTTTATGGATTAAAACCAGACTCTGCATCAACTATGTAATTTTCCATGGGAGTTTTGCCATGGATCCCCCTCCGGCATGCCACAGTCCAGGTGTTAGTAGCCTTGAAACAACTTTTCCATCACTATTGTGGCCAGAAAGAGTCCTGTGGGTTTTAAAATTCGCCTGCCTATTGAAGTCTATGGCGGTTCGCCCGTTCGCGAACAGTTGTGGAAGTTCGTGTCCGCCGTTCGCGAACGCAAAATTTTAGGTTTGCGACATCACTAATCAGCATATGTTCTATTCATTCATAAATACATATTTCCACTTATGTCTGATGGTATTTTGGTACAATATATATCTATCTCTATATATATATACACATTATTATATATAGGTATATCTATATACAGATAGATGCTCAAAAAACAAAGTATTGCAGTATGCAGTGATACCTTTTTTTATTGGACTAACATAATATTTAAAAGACAAGCTTTCGAGAGTTTTCCTCTCTTCCTCAGGTCTAAAGCAATACTGATCATTCTGATATAGATACACATCACATACAACAAATGGAAAGGAGGGAGGGGGGTGAGAGGGGGGTCATAAAAGCAGAGAATGTGTCTGAAGGAGAAAATAGCTGAGAATAGCCAGAAAGAATAAATAAACAGGAGAGTAAATAGGCCAGATGAGAGGAAAAACAAAAAGGAAAAAGAAACCAATATAGGACAATAAGATGAGAGATTATAGAAAGTTATGGTAGTGTGTGAGAAAGCCAGAGTCTACATTCAGTCCTTCATTTCTGGTATTGAAATGTGTGCTCATTTTCATCTCAAACGTCTTTCGTTCATGAGAGTCTTTGAAATTCCCTTTAAGAATTTTAATCCTGAGGTTAAGGATGGAGTGACCAGTCTGGGTGAAGTGATGACCAACAGGGGTACAATATTCATTTTCCTTGTGGTTTTTGATCGAGTGTCTGTGTAGATTCATTCTGAGATGCAGCTTTAGGCCAGTTTCTCCAATGTAGCAACCTCTGTCACACGCTAGAAAATCTGGAACCTTCCAATCCTCAGATGGGTACCTTCTACATGCTACCCAAAATCCACAAGCCAGGAAACCCAGGACGGCCCATTATAACAGGTATGGGAACACTCACTGAACAAATATCTGGCCTAATAGAAAACATTCTTAAGCCTCTTGTTATTAAGACTGATAGCTTTATACAGGACACTACAGACGTCCTTAATAAACTTAACCAGATAAATGAACTACCTAGAAACATTATACTAGTTACTATGGATGTGGAATCCTTATACAGCAACATCCCACATAAGGATGGTATTGAGGCCTGCAGTAAATTTCTCTCATCCCACCAAACAACACACAAATATGATAGTGCAACTATTGCCCAGCTTATAGAATTCATACTCACACACAACTATTTCAGTTTTAACAACAATTACTACCTACAAATGACAGGGACAGCGATGGGCACAAAAATGTCACCCCAATACGCCAATCTTTTCATGGCGTACCTAGAATACAGATTCTTATGTACTCAGCCCCACAAACCGTATACATATTATGGTTACATTGATGATATTTTCATAATATGGACAGAAGGAGAAGAAAGCCTCTTAGATTTCCACAAATCATTTAATTAATTTCACCCGTCAATAAACCTTAAAATGGACTTTTCAAATCATAGTGTGAACTTCTTGGACTGCACAATAACTGTCACCAATGGCATCCTTCATTCATCTATATACAGAAAACCCACAGACAGGTACAGCTACCTCCACAATTCCAGCTTCCATCCCAATCACACCAAACAAGGTATCATCTACAGCCAAGCTATCAGATATCACCGCATTTGCTCTGACACAAAAGACAGAGATCAGCACCTGAGTACACTGTCAGAGTCATTTAGGCAAAAGGGCTACAAGGAAAGGACAATATCTAAAAAAATCAAATCTGCCCTAAAAACACCACGGGAAAGACTCCTACAATACAAAGAAAAGGAAAACAAAACAAGAACCCCTCTAGTAGTCACTTACAACCCTACTCTGGAAGGAGTGCGCAAAATTATTAAAGAACTACAACCACTAATTTTAGAGGACCCCACACTCAAAAAAATATTTCCTGATCCCCCCATACTAGCATTCAAACAACTGCCTAACCTGAGACAGAGATTGGTCCGCAGCAAATTAACCACAGAACAGAAGCTTACACAGAATGGCACTGCACGATGCAACAAATCACTCTGCAAACTGTGTCAACATATATGTGACAACAACACAGCCAGACACAACAACGCGTCATACAATATTGTTTTTTTTTGTTTTATTTGCAATTTTATGTAATACATCATTGTTATATGCACTATATTGTTTTATGTACCAAATCTGTTTAAATAAAAATCCTTAAACTTATGGTTCCATCTAGACCCTGCCATTATTTGGCGCTCTGATATATTTCTGATTTATCTGTTTCTTTATTTGACCGCTAGGGGTCAATTCATCAGAGCCACAGGTCCCTCTAAATAGTAGGCGCTCAGTGTACCATCACATTATATTTGCATATTTTTCCTAGCAAACACAGAGCAGCCACTGTTAGAATAACCACAGACTATACAAAATGAACCCCTTCCAGAGTTTAAGACAGCCTATTAATATTAACATTACAAATACAGGAGGAGAAGAGCATATATTAGAAGACGAAGAAGATACTATAGATATACATTTAATTTTTAAAGAATTAGAAAAACTACTGATTTCTGAGGTGAAATATAAAGGAGAAATATCCTTCCTCAAAAAATGTCTAGAATTAGAAATTATTCCAAAAGGATTACTAGTACACAAAGAGTGTGCTTTTCCACTCTCAGACACTCTAGCTGAAAAATGGAAAAATGTACTAATACAAGCTTCACAAGAGCTGATAAAATTGATTATAGAATATAGAGAAACACTAATTACAAAGATAGATTTAGAAATTAAGGAAAATGAAGTTATTGTTCTGAATATGGAAAATTCAGGGCCAGAATGTGAAGAAATTGCAGATAAAAAAGAGACCTTGGTCAAAAAAGTAAGCAAAATAAAAGATGACATAATAAAAAAGAAGACTAAGAAATTAATAAGGGAATTAGAAATGAAGAATAATGAAGAAAAAGGTAATTGTGAACCTGAAGAGAATTCAAATGAGGTAAACATTTACACTAAAAATGACAAAAATGATTCTAATACATGGACAACAGTAACATATAAGAAAGGTAATCAAAACAAATCTAACCCGCAAGATCCTGAAACACAACAACACACTCCATATTATAGGAATGACATGTAAGATAATTACAAAGATAACTTTAGATATACTGATTACAGAAATGAATATAATACTCATACATACAATCAGAGACAAAGGAATTTTGATAACTTTAGGGGGCAATATACATATAATAGGTGAAATGTGTATGAAGGGTCATTTAATAATCGCAGAATGGGTAATAACCAATTTGAACAAAGAGGGGAAAGAAGGGAACAATATGTAAACCCCTATGAAGACAGATGGCGAGAATGAGAGTACAGAGGGAGATTTGCACGAGGAAATTGGAGAAACTCCAACTACCCAGAGAGGAATTGGAGAAATCAAAACTACCAGGAAAGGGAATACTATCGAGATACGAGAAATTACCAGCAGAAGTGAAATTTTGATGGAGGAAGACCACATGGAGAAAGGTATGATCAACATTCTAGAAATATGAACATATATGAGACCCCGAAACAAGAGAAAAGACAACAAAGATCAAGAGATGATTCTCATAATGAGAGATTGAAGGAGAGGACTGAAAAATCTGGGAAACAACTAAGAGTCAGAGAGAAAGAAATTGGACTGAATCCATCAAACATTCAAACATTAACAAACATACAAGTACCCCACTCTTCCTCCTCTTTTTTAGAGCTGGATCATCACAATCACAAAAGAGGAGTACAAAATCAATCTACCACCCGGGTAAAAACAAGACCCACAGAGGGAAAAGAGGAGGTGTAAAAATAAAGAAGAAAATAAACAAAGATGATGACCAGGAAGAAGAGACAACTGATAAAGGGATATTTAACCTGAGTTCCTATGAACTAAATAAGGATGAGAAATCTATCCTAAAACTTGGTTTATCTTTTGCCCCGTCCAAAAGTTTGGACAAGTTTACTACATTTGTAAACACAAAAGAATTTATCAGGAAACTGACTCTGAAAAGATTTTTTCTGAAATCACCTCTTGAAAGGATGGGCCATGGATTTCAAGAATACAATCAAACTTCACAAGACGATGGATATAAACATACAAACCTTAAGCCAAAATCTACATTTTATCCCTTGACACACAAGGGGACAGCGCTCGAGACCTTCGAGACAATAGTCTGTAGAGAAATACGAGACATTGATAATAAAAAGTTAAAATTGAAAAACAAGAATTTATCGGATAAACAATTTCGAATTGTTAAACAACTGGAAGAGAATCACAATCTTACCATCAAGTCCGCCGATAAAGGGGGCGGGATTGTGGTGATGAACAGAACAGATTATAATAATGAGACAGAGAGGATCTTGAGTGACCAAAATACATATCTAAAACTAAAAGAAAATCCTGTCAACATATATAAAAAAAGATTGACAGATCTCCTGAAGGGAGCAAGAGAGGATAACATCTTGAATGAAAAGGAGTACAATTACATCAATGTACGGTTCCCGAAGACTCCAATAATATACCATCTTCCGAAAATTCATAAAAATCTCAATAATCCCCCGGGAAGACCAATAATTTCGGGGATAGGATCCTTGAGCAGCAATCTGTCAGAGTTTGTGGACAGACACCTTCAAAAGCATGTCAAGGAACGTCCATCTTATTTAAGAGACTCCACTCAGATAATAAACCTTCTTGAGGAAATAAATTGGGAAGAAAACTACATCTTAGCCACTTGTGATGTTACAGCATTGTACACAAGTATTCCTCATGAAGAAGGAATGAAAGCAGTACAATTCTATCTAGAGAGAGACGAAGAGATCCCGGCAAGACAATGTGATTTCATACTTGAGAGCATTCATTACATTTTACATCACAATTATTTTTGCAATGAAGGGAAGTTTTACAGACAGATATGTGGGATGGCGATGGGGACTAGGTTCGCGCCTAGCTATGCTAACCTCTACATGGCGAAGTGGGAAGAAATTTTCTGGGAATCATGCCCAGCAGGCGCGGACCTGGTCCTCTACCGCCGCTACATTGATGATATCATTCTGATCTGGAAAGGAACACAAGAAGATCTGGAATATACCTTCAAGGTGATGAACCAAAATGAAGCAAATCTTCGTTTTACATATGAGCACAGCCATAAATTTCTTACATACCTTGACTTGAATATAGAAATAAAGGATAATGCTATTGAAACATCTACTCATTTTAAAAAGGTGGACAGTAACAACTATGTCCACCAAACCAGTTGTCATCATAGAAATTGGAAGGCTAACATCCCAAAGGGACAACTTTTAAGGATGAAGAAAAATTGCTCAGATCCAAAAAGATGGGAAGAACAAGCCCAGATAATTAAGGCTAAATTTCTCGAGAGAGGATATAAGGAAGATCACCTGGACCAGAAGATAGAAGAGATTTGAAAAATTGAGAGAAAAGAGCTAACCAAATATAAAGATAAGACAAGTGGGAACAAAAATAACGAGATCCTTGATGTACCGTTAATAACGGAATACAGTGAAAATAGTCGCATCATTGAAGATATTTTTCGTAAGCATTGGAATATATTGAAGGATGATGACATCCTCTGAGAAAAACTATCTCATAGACCCAAATTTGTGTATAGAAGGACTAATAACTTGAAGAACAAATTAGCCCCAAGTATAAAAAAGATAAACAAATCTGAAGTAAAAGATACATTTGGGAAAATAGTAAAAGGGTTTTTCCCTTGTCATACATGCAAGGCATGCAAATGCGGCAAGAAATCTACGGAATTCAAATCACATAACAATCAAGAAAAATATAAGATCAAGGATTTGATACGCTGTCAAGATACGAACGTGGTGTACCTACTCCAGTGTCCCTGTGGCCTCCAATATGTGGGACAAACATTCAGGCCATTGAGGGACAGAATACGCGAACATCTCTTATGTATTGAGAAATTCAATAAAGAGACTGCACTGTATAAACATTTCTCAGAAAAACATCATGGAGACATTAAAACATTGAAGTATATGGGAATACAAAAAGTACCAAGGAATTGGAGAGGAGGTAACCAGTAGAAAAAGCTACTCACTGAAGAATCAAAATGGATCTTTCGTTTAGATTGCCTTTACCCGAGAGGATTAAATAATAAAGAAGATCTGTCCCACTTACTAAATCTCAATTAAAGATTGTCTTATATAAAAAATCACACGGATGAAGAAAACCAGAGTAACCCCCAAGCTCTTAAGCTTCGAATATATAATAAATCTCGTTTTTCCTATCTCTACATCTGAGCAAGATAATCTGATGACCTGGAGAAATCACTTAAACTCTATTCCTCTTAAAAGATACTGAGGATTCTGTATGTATTGATGAAAATAATAAAGATAATGTACTCCGCCTTCAAACTCATCTAAGTGAATGACCAAAAGAACAATGAACATTCCTTCAAGGTATCTAACCTTGACCTGATGAAATAAACATAAGGGATTACAACCAGATAAAGTATAAATCAGAACAATGGAACAAAAAATACAAAATAGGAACAAATGTGTAAATCTCTCTTTGGATCTCGCTTTTCATTTAAAATCCACAACCTCCATCTTTGTTCAGACTAATATTCAAAAAGTTATCTAAACTGTCCCATTCTATTGGTAAGCAAAGTCCCCCTTTGGAGGGCAGAGCCACGGTCAGACTGACTTGACTACTCCAATCTAAAAAATGAACATGAAAAGTTTTCATTCTAATAAGTTGATTATATCACTCAATGTAATCCTACTAGGAAGGGTAACAATATGACCTTTTCAAAATGAAAATGCAAAGTCTCAATTCACAACAGTTTATCAATAAATGCAATCACATATAGGATAATTAGCAATTTTTTTCCTCTATATTCTGGATCCACCAACTAAGATAAAGCTCCCTTTGAGAAATTTCAACTAAAGTATAGCGGTAGCCTTTTCTAGTATAAAATGCAAGAAAAAGAAAGAAAAAATAATTTCTGATATTTTAAGGTGACAATTATCCTTCCAAAAATATACAATATTATATCCCAAAAATATACATTATATTATTACTCTATTTATCGATATTTATCGACTTAAAATGGTCTCATTCATATCTAAGTAATAACTGACATTCAAATTATGGGCTGCAAGATCACTCAAGTTGTATAAAAGATTAAGTTTATATACAGCATAGACTATCCATCAAGTCTGTTGAAGTACAGGGATATAGACATATCCTTTTTGGAGTTCTTTGACATTTATTTATTACGCTGAAAAATCAGAAATATTTGGGTCCTCCAGAATTTATTTTCAATGGCCAAAAGAACAGAAACATTTGAAATCAGTTGTAGAAAACATTTCAGGTTAATTTTGCATTTTGAAATATAAAAGGTGACAGATGAACCATAAGGTTGAATAATACTATTGATCATTATAAGCATTAAGAAAATGAATAGGACTGTTCCATTCCTTAGACGAACATCGCATTCTTTCTTAGACTTATACATTAACGTGATGTAAAAGTTTTGTTATGTATATTTCCATTGCGTCTCTGTGTAAACATCATATATGTTTAGATCTTAAGTATACCTCTGTATATATCGTTTAGAAACATACTACTACATATCCCCTTACACTCCTATAGGGACCAATAATACTCCTCAAGCCACTACATACCCCTGAATCTAACCAATCAGTAATGATTGTAGACAGATGGGCCATCCAATAAGAACTCAGAAAAAACGGAAGAGCTGACCTGTAAATACAGGGAACTCCACTAATGGTATATCCGTTTTCTGACACGCACAAAATTACCTATGGCCAATGATGTGGGTCATCTACAACACACCCCTGATCTAGCCAATCAGGAGGGTATGTATAAGAAATAATGGCGACCAATAGAAAGAAGGGAATAAAAGCCAAAAACCTTGCGCAATAATTGCGCAAAAAATCTTTAGAAAATAACCGTATGCAACAGATAAAAATGAAATAATAAAACTTGCCCTACAAATAAAATTTAGGTAAAATTAAATACACTTATAGATACATTAGTTTAACGCGAAACCGGAAGTTGAAAAACTTACTTCCGGTATTACGAAAAAAAGAAAAAAGGTAATCACCAAACAGGGTATTTAAGGACCCTCATTTTAATGCAAAACCAGTCTTGATAAAGGTCAGTGTATGACCGAAACGCGTCGACTGGTGAGTGATATTCTGGTAAAATTACTTATTTTAAACCATCTACACTATTATTGATTTCTTTTTGGCAGAAGGAATTATCTCTGCAGCAAGTTGAAATAATCGTTTGGGCTACTGCATAGAAGACACATTGCACCTAACATTGGGAGAAAACCACCACACATATTATCACCATCTGGCATTCACTATTTGCTGTGTGATTGTTCACATTTTGTTTTACGTGTGTTTTACGTTTAAAACATTTTTTCACATTGACATTTTTTATGAAGATTTGATATTAGGATTGTATTTTGCACAACTGAAGTCTGCATTTTGACTGTCCATTGTTTATGTAGAAAGATTGTACAAACAATCTGCACAATTTAAGTTGTTTTTTAAACACACTGTTCTTTACTCATCGTTTTTTTGGGATGTCCTTTCACTATTGATATTTTTTTGATTTTTTTGATTTTTTTGATTCTTTGGTTTTTGACACACAGAGGGTCAAAATCATTTGCTTTTTCATCTCTTACTGTTATCACCTTTCAAGGAGACCACTAGCTAAACCCTTTGAACATAAATGGCAAGCTACACCAATCAATGACTTTGATTCAAGGTCAATTTATAGAGATCACTAGCTATATATTCTGATCACACAAATCATTATTTAACAGACACCTCACTACATCGTTTGATAGAAGTATCAACTGACACCACACACCACAAATTAGTAGGACCACAAAAATCCCCTTAGGCCATATTAGCAAGACATTTGTATAAATTAATGTATATGTTTTTTCTGCCATTTTTGCACAACATTGTCAATTACCCAAGAGTTTGGGCCTTTTAAACATTGTGAAATCTTGGATCCTTGATTATTGTTTATATTTGTTTTATTTGCAATTTTATGTAATACATCATTGTTTTATGCACTATATTGTTTTATGTACCAAATCTGTTTAAATAAAAATCCTTAAACTTATGGTTCCATCTAGACCCTGCCATTATTTGGCGCTCTGATATATTTCTGATTTTTCTGTTTCTTTATTTGACCGCTAGGGGTCAATTCATCAGAGCCACAGGTCCCTCTAAATAGTAGGCGCTCAGTGTACCATCACATTATAACCTGAGACAGAGATTGGTCCGCAACATATATGTGACAACAACACAGCCAGACACAACAACGCGTCATACAATATTAAAGGATCCTATTCGTGCTCATCTGCTAATGTGGTGTACATGATACAGTGTACATCGTGTGACAGAGGTTGCTACATTGGAGAAACTGGCCTAAAGCTGCATCTCAGAATGAATCTACACAGACACTCGATCAAAAACCACAAGGAAAATGAATATTGTACCCCTGTTGGTCATCACTTTACCCAGACTGGTCACTCCATCCTTAACCTCAGGATTAAAATTCTTAAAGGGAATTTCAAAGACTCTCATGAACGAAAGACGTTTGAGATGAAAATGAGCACACATTTCAATACCAGAAATGAAGGACTGAATGTAGACTCTGGCTTTCTCACACACTACCATAACTTTCTATAATCTCTCATCTTATTGTCCTATATTGGTTTCTTTTTCCTTTTTGTTTTTCCTCTCATCTGGCCTATTTACTCTCCTGTTTATTTATTCTTTCTGGCTATTCTCAGCTATTTTCTCCTTCAGACACATTCTCTGCTTTTATGACCCCCCTCTCACCCCCTCCCTCCTTTCCATTTGTTGTATGTGATGTGTATCTATATCAGAATGATCAGTATTGCTTTAGACCTGAGGAAGAGAGGAAAACTCTCAAAAGCTTCTCTTTTAAATATTATGTTAGTCCAATAAAAAAGGTATCACTGCATACTGCAATACTTTGTTTTTTTGAGCATCTATCTACTGGACTAACACGGCTACTCCAATCTTCACTATATACAGATATATATAGTAATATCATTTTAAAAATATTTAGAACACATTCCCAATGTAAATAAAAAGTTAAACACTTTATTAAATATGAATATTACATTAATATACTTTTTCATGTTTTCATCTACTTGACTGCAAAGGGCTTCAACGCACATATATATGTCTATGTGTGTGTACATATGTATTTATATGTTTATATGTGTATATGTGTCTGGACTGTAAATACATATATACACATACAAATACATATGTACATACATATAGACATATAAATACATATGTACACACACATAGACATATATATATTTATATATATATATATATATATATATATATATATATATATATATATATATATATATATATATATATATATAGAAAGGATTCCAACAAACAGCATTGTGAAAATCAAATTGTAGATAGCTTTATTCCAGGTTAAAACAACAGGACATGCTGTTAAAATTCAGAACGTAGTCTGACCGGTTTAGGTCTCCCTGACCGTAATCATAGACTAATGCCTAACATGTGTAACATTTCTTTAAATGACATGTAGCATCTCCTGATTGGCTAAAAACAAAGCAGAATGTAGCATAAAACTCATAACTACTGACTTTAGATGGCGGTACGAATCTTGTCTTTTTAGGGTGTACCGCTCACTTTTTGGCCTCACAGCAAAACTTGTAATACCGGCGCTATGGAAGTCCCATTGAAAAAGGACTTTTCTTAAAGTGCGGTACTGACGTTGCGTGGCGGCCAAAAAGGTGTGCGGTACACCTATTCTGACAAGACTTGTAATAGCGGCGTTAGCAAAAAAGCATCGTTATGAAGCATAACAATGCTTTTTCACTCATAACGCAAAACTCGTAATCTAGCTGTATGAGTATTATCAAAAAGCATTAATGACAAACAATGTAATGTTTCCGGATATTTCAATAGCTTGGAAGAAGGTTGCAGGCATACTGAAGAATAATCATAATGAAACTAGGTTCCTCCCTATAGCAGGAAATCCTCGTTTCTCACCAGGAATGGAAATATCATCCTTTAAAGAATGGGTAGCCTTACTAACAAAGAATAGTTCCTAGACGTCACAAATAAATGTATGTCGAGTTTACAAGAAATTCAAGATCAATTTAAACTTTGACATATTTTGCTTTCCTAAAATTACAACATTATATCTCTCCAATTTTGAGTATGAAGGATAACTTATGGGAACAATCTATATTATCACTAAATATCCAATAATGGGGCAGATTACGAGTTGGGCGCTAACAGTTACACACGAGCGAAAAGGCGTTTATTGGGGTTGTTTGCGTGCGTTGGGTTTACCGCTCGTATTACAAGTTGAAAGTAAACATGATTGCTTGAGCGCAATCACAATTTAGGCTATAATTATGTCAGGGTTTTTTCCCTGTTGTGTTTGCCATGTGCTGCTGGCAGCCATTTTACTCACCTCTCTTCCTGACTATGGTGCATTGTGGGGGATGCTGCTCAATTCCTGCACTTCCTTTTATGGCCAGACTGGTGTGCATCATCCAGGTGAGACAGGATGCAGTCTAAGAATTGTGATGTCATCAGTATGCTTTGCCTTTGCGTTGTCTCAGACCTGTTTGTGAGAGTTCCTGTGTATTACCTGGCTGCCTGACGTCCTTCCTGGTTCCTGATCCCTGGCTTGTTCCTGACTCTGCTGTTTTCCTTGTTCCTGATTCTGGCTCGTCTGACTATTCGCTTTGGCTCCTGACTCGGCTCGTCTGACTACCAGCTCTGGTTTTGATTCCTAGCTTGTTTTTTGACTTGTGGACTTTTTATTATTTTTTGCTATTAATAAAGGTGTGATTATTTTTGCACTTCTCGTCTCAGTCTGATTCCTGGCACCCTAACATTACGCAAAGGCCATCAATCCTGATGGTGCTAATAATCCACCTTTACCTGCCATCATTTCCAGGATGGATGTACAGGATCACCGCTTGGATAAATTTGCACTAGCCCTGAAACCCTGCTGACTCGCACTGCACATTTGGACCAAAGTGTCCCGCAAGTTATGGCTGCTCCTGTTTCCACTGCTGCACCTATGCCTACCAGGAGCATGTCCGGTTCTGCACCTCTACCTCAGCGATATGGAGGCAATCCTAATCAGTGCAGAGGGTTTTTGAACCAGGTGGGCATTAACTTTGAGATGTTACCTCAGGCGTTTCCCTCTGACAGAGCTTAAGTGGGATTTCTCATCTTGTTACTCTCTGACACAGCTCTTGCCTGGGCTAATCCCTTGTGGGAGACTAATAAACCTGTGATTTCAAATTGCCTTCTTTCATGGGCTCTCTGATGCGATTAAAGACGAAGTTGCTGCCAGAGATTTACCAGAGGATCTCGAGGCATTGGTGTTTTTTTTAATCCTAATTGACATCAGACTCAGAGAGAGGCCCTCTTTCAAGGAGCGCTTGCGGAAGCCTCCTGTTCCGTTGTCTCCTACATGTTCATTCCCACCCATGCCTCCCTCTCCTCCCATGCCTCCTGGTCCCGAGTCACCAGGTACTGCTGAGCCGATGCAGCTGGGATTCACGCGTCTCTCCATGGTGGAGAGGGCCTTTAGGAGGAGGGAGGGGCTCTGCCTCTATTGTGGGCTACAGGGCCACCTTTTGAAGTCTTGTCCTACACGGCCGGGAAAGCTCACACCTAAGGTCCTGTCGGGGGCACACCTTGGGTGGTTTATCCTCGTCCCCGGAACCGCTTAAGGAGAAACCTTTGGTCACGGTTGTCCTTTCCTGGGTGGACTCCTCCATAGTCACCCAGGCTCTTGTTGACTCCAGTGCTGCGGGCTATATTTCATTGACAGTGCTTTTGTATCAAAGCACTCCATTCCTGTTTTTGCCTCGGTCCGTTCCGCTTGCTATTGAGGCCATTGATGGCAGGCCCCTTCAGCTCGCACTCGTTACTCACAAAACTGCTCCGTTGTCCATGGCTGTTGGGGCTCTCCATTTTGAAACCCTCCAATTCCAGGTGATAAACTTACCGCATTTTCCTGTTGTATCTGGGTTATCCCTGGCTCCAAAAGCACAATCCCAGTCTCGACTGTTGCAGGTCCGAAATTTTGTCATGGTCCCCGCAATGTATTTCCACTTGTCTTCGGAAACCAGTTAAAGTCTTGTGCACTTCTTCGGTTTCTCAATTGCCAGAGTACTGAGATTTACTAGACGTGTTTGACAAGGTGCGTGCCGGTACGTTGCTTCCTCACCGGTCTTACGATTGTGCCATAGACCTGCAACCCGGAGCCATTCCTCCTTGGGGCCGGGTGTACCCTCTGTCTGTTGCAGAGAATTGTGCTATGGAGGAGTATGTTGCCAATGCTCTGTCGCTGGGGATCATCCGCAAATCCTGCTCTCCTGCAGGGGCTGGCTTCTTCTTTGTGAAGAAAAAGGGTGGCGAGTTAAGACCATGTATCGATTATAGGGGTCTTAATCGTCTTACCATTAAGAATGCTTACCCTATTCCGCTTATTACGGAACTCTTTGACCACCTCAAGGGAGATAGGTCTTTACTAAATTTGATTTGAGAGGAGCGTACAATCTCGTTAGGATTAAGGAGGGCCACAAATGGAAAACAGCAATTAACACCAGGAGTGGGCATTATGAGTATCTTGTAATGCCCTTTGGCCTATGTAATGCTCCTGCTGCTTTTCAGGAATTTATTAATGATGTCCTACGAGATATGTTGCAACAGTGTATTGTGGTGTACTTAGACGACATCCTCATACACTCACCCACACTTGAGGCTCATTGTTCTGATGTTACACGGGTTCTTCAGATACTACGTGAGAACGGCCTGTTTTATAAACTCGAGAAATGTGAGTTCCATCAGACTCAAGTAACCTTCATAGGTTATGTTATCTCCATTGCAGGGTTCTCCATGGATCCTGACAAGATATCTGCAGTTCTGCAGTGGCCTCACCCAGTTGGTTTTCGGTCGACTCAACGTTTTTTGGGGTTCGCCAATTACTATAGAAAGTTTATTAAAAACTTTTCTTCCTTGGTCAAACCTATCACAGACATGACCCGTAAAGAGAATGATCCACTCCATTGGTCACCTACTGCCATTAAGGCCTTTGATAGTCTTAAGACTGCCTTTTCTGCTGCTCCAGTTCTTCAGTCCTTTCGTTCTTGAGGTCGATGCATCTGAGACTGGAGTAGGTGCCCTCTTGTCTCAACGTCCTACGCCTGATGGTTCCTTGCATCCGTGTGGTTTCTTCTCTAAGAAATTGTCTCCAGCAGAGTGCAATTATGAAATTGGTGACAGGGAATTACTGGCCATAATTTTGGCACTTAAGGAATGGAGGCATCTTCTCGAGGGTACTAGCGTGCCAGTGCTCATTCTTACTGACCACAAGAATTTAATTTATCTATCTGAAGCAAAATGTTTGTCACCCCGACAGGCCAGATGGGGGTTTTTTTTGTCTCGGTTTAATTATGTGGTCTCCTACCTTCCTGGTAGTAAGAATGTTAGGGCTGATGCCCTCTCTCGACAATTTTCGCCTCTGTCCAAGGAGGAGTCTGTACCTACTCCTGTTATACCTCCTGACCATATTTTGGCTACCATACGTACTAATTTGACTTCTCCCTTGGGGGGAGGAGATCCTGGCTGCACAAACCAATGCACCTCCTGAGAAACCTAGTGGTAAGTGTTTTGTTCCTGAGAATCTTCGAACTAAACTTTTGCACACTTTATCCTAAAGCCGCAGGTCACCCAGGCAAGAACCAAATGATTTGGTCTGTCACTCGACAATTCAGGTGGCCAGGTCTTCATTGTCGAGCTCCCTGTTTCCAATGGCAATACTGTTATCCTTATGGTGGTTGACCGTTTTTCTAAAATGTCACATTGCATTCCCTTGATGAAGCTGCCTACCGCTCAGGAGCTTTCTTCAATATTTGCCCGGGAGGTCTTCCGTTTACATGGGTTACCCAAGGAGATAGTGTCGGACCGGGGTAGCCAGTTTGTCTCCAGATTTTGGCGTTCCTTTTGTGCTCAAATGGGGATCCAGCTTTCCTTCTCCTCTGCATATCACCCTCAATCCAATGGGGCTGTGGAACGGTCTAATCAAGCTCTGGAACAGTTGCTCCGTTGCTATGTCTCAGATCACCACAATAATTGGTCTGAACTGTTACCTTGGGCAGAGTTTGCTCACAATAGTGCTATTAATGCTTCCTCTAAGATATCCCCGTTCATGGCAAATTATGGGTTTCAACCATCCTTGTTGCCCGATTCATTCATGTCTCAGGGTATTCTGGCTTTGGAGGAGCATCTCCGGCAACTCCGTTCCACGTGGGTGCAGATTCAGGATTGCCTTCATCGTTCTATGCAGCGCCAAAAGTTCCAGGCTGATCGTAGGCGTCTGCCCGTACCTTCCTACCAGGTTGGTGAGAGAGTTTGGCTGTCCTCCCATAACTTGAACCTTTGTGTGCCTTCCAATAAATTGGCTCCCGGTTATGTTGGTCTTTTTCTAATACTCCGACGGGTTAATCCTGTCGCCTACGCTCTTGACCTTCCTCCTGCTATGCGCATCTCCAATGTTTTTCATGTCTCCCTCTTGAAACCATTGGTTTGTAATCGGTTTACCACTGTGTTGCCTCGTCCCTGTCCTATCTTTGTTGACAACCATGAGGAGTATGAGGTCAGCAGCATTATTGACTCTCGTATGTCCAGGGGCCGTGAACAGTATTTGGTTCACTGGAGAGGCTATGGTACGGAGGAGAGTTCTTGGGTTCCCTCCTCTGATGTTCATGCTCCCGCCGCCCTCCGTGCCTTCCATGCCCGTTTCCCCAATAAGCCTTTTATCCTCCCGTGGGGGAGGGGTCATTGAGGGAAGGGTACTGTCAGGGTTTTTTCCCTGTTGTGTTTGCCATGTGCTGCTGGCAGCCATTTTACTCTATTATTATTGTTGTTATTTTGTTATGTTACTTTATAGGTTGCGCCATTAGAGTTTTCCCTTATATGTTTTGTGGTTTGTCTTTTCCCATCCTTCTATTATTTACTACTACACACACACACACATATATATTTATATATATATATATATATATATATATATATATATATATATATATATATATATATATATATATATATATATATATATATATATATATGCATTGGAGCCCTTTACAGTTAAATAGATGAAAACATGTTACAGCATATTTATGCAATAATCATATTTAATAAAATGTTGTAAGTATAGTTAGTGTGCATAATATTTCAGGTTTAGTTCCAAATACAGATCTTTTTCTATATGTACTGTCAGTCTATTGCATTTTGAAAAGAACTTACCAGCTGACCTTTGGTTAAAAAAATACCTTGAGAAAACATCAGATGCACCCAAGGAATGTCCCTGTTCAGCTGGCCTTACCAAGAAAAATAAATTACCCTTTGAATTTTGTACACTTTGGTACAATTTTAATATCATATTTTCAATAAAAAATGATTTCTTAGTATTCATAATAAATACTTTTTTTTCCGCCCGCATATGAATTTTGTACTGTAATTTTTTATTTGCATTTCATTTTGAAAATAACTCAGGAACTGTTTTACAAGCACATAGCTCCAAAAACAACCAAACTGCAATATTGGTTAGAAAATGTCCCTTCTCTACCAGTACACATGTACATTAAGAATTCCTGTAAGATCCACATATAGTAGTTGTATGGATATCCACATATGCATAATGCAATAGACTGACAGTACATATAGAAAAAGATGTGTATTTGGAACTAGAAGTGAATTTAAAAACATGTTGATATCAAAACAACACAAAATAATGAAAAACAATACAATAAAATAAAGTTTTTTACGAACACCATTTGCATAAGTCTCATTCTTTGGGTGTAAAGAGAAGGAGAATAAAAGATAGTAAATAAAAGGTAGAACCAAGATAGATAGATTGAGGTAGAAAATAGAAGTCAGAGTAAGATGAGACTGAGATTTTCCACTCACTATGAACTCATAAGGAAGTATTATGTAATAGGTAAATATTCTAAAGTTTGACCCTAGGGCTCCAGTGGGGATTATATTTTGAAACCCAGTCTACCCATATAAATTAAAACAATTCTGCATTATCTAGCGCATGAAATACATTCCTTTCCATATAGTGTATATACTATATACAGACTTATAGATTTAACAAAGGTCAAGCAAATCATGTCTGCTCAACCTCGCTAAATGCCGACAGCATAGACTGTCGGCATTTAAAATTGCACAAGCATTTCTGGTAAAATGCTTGTGCAATGCCACCCCTGCTCACTGGCAGCCAATCAGCCTCTAGCAGGGGCCGTCAATCATCCCGATCGGATCGGGATGATTTCAGTCCGCTACCTGAAAGGTGGCAGAGAAGTTAAGGAGCAGCGTTCTTACGACCACTGCTTCGTAACTTTCGTTTCTGGCGGACCTGAAATGATGGGGCTCTGAAACTGCATCCGCTGCTTAATAAATGGAGCCCATAGTATTAAGGATCGAGGACCAGCCTGGGGGAGACTCACTTTTCTAGGTCCTAGCAATAGATAACTTGACTTCCATTAGAAGATAGATAAATAACTGGTGCTTTGACAACAAATATGTGGCTATATGCAGTAAGACTGATTCATGAGATTTTGGTAACTAAATACCAATGCTGGAAAGGGCTGAAAAACCTTTATTCAATAAGAGTGTCAGTTTGGGGCAACCCCACAAAATTAAAAATGAATTTTACCACATAATGTAAATTCACATTTTGTGGTACATTTGTATTATGACTTACAATGTATATTTTGGTTTATACATCTTATATTCAATTCCTGTTTTTAAACTGCTAATTCTATTAAGCAATATGCTATATGTGTTGTTGTTTTGCATACAGAATTGTAGAACTCCCAAACATCCTGAATATTGAGTAAATATCACAGTTTGGAAGCTATTCCTTGCTGTTCGCTCACAGAGCTTCCTCTTCCGGGCAAGCTGACCTGTTTCCAGGGGACTGGAAACTAGGAACTGCTCATACTTTACCCTTAGGTCACCCAACCCTGCCCATTGGCACTCCAACTTCCATGATTCTGCCCTCTGGTTGCAACTGCACCACTAAACAGTCTTTCTTACTAAACAGTCCTAAAAAGTCTCTAGATAATTTTGCAAGGTTTAGAAATTTAAAATACACTTCTTAGTGAAATACACACATATTAAGTTAAAAATTAGTTTTTTAGTTGAAGCTCCTCTCTGTTGGATCTTTTTAGAGTATATTGCCCCAGTGAAGAGCTTTAGATAATTGTGCTTTTCCTGTATACTGTTTTGCAGCTATTATAAAACCCAGACTTCTAGTGGCATGGGAACTTTCGCATCACACAACAGCTTTTTCAAGGATCATAGATCAGTATATATAATAATTATAATAATTAAACTATTCTGGTTTTCAAAGCAATGTCATTTCTCTTAATCTGTTAATATGATTTTATTACAAGGACAGAGCCTCATAGTTTTCTATAACATTTCCTTTACTGCTTAAACAGCTGTTAAAAGCCCAAGAAAACAAGTGGTCATTTGGACGAAAACAAATGAACATCTCTTGTGGTCATACAGATAACCAATAAGTTTTTTTTAAAGTGGTCAGATATTAGAGTGACCAATTACAATGTCCCAGCACTATGTAGTGTCCAATAAATAATCAGTCTCCATATTTTCTCTTTGCTGGTCATAGAGATGAGTACTATTTTACTTTTATCCCTATAAGTGTAATTGAATTATTTAATAAATAAGTCTTTATTGTTGCTTATTTTTATTTTGAATTTTTCTTTAATAAAAATATACTCCGTTTTCCCCCTATTTACTTCTACCTGTTTTTTTTCCTATTATCATCTTTATTTAATTTACTTAGCAGTTTTAAATAATTCTATTTTATTATGAATTATTTGGTTTATTCTAATAAATTCATTCTAATCCTCGACTTTTATATTATTCAACTTTTCCCAGTCTTTTTATCTTTTCTATATCTTCTATTTCACTTTTGTACCCATTCTCTGCTTATTTCTTCTCTCTTGCTTCGGTTTCTTCCGTGCTTCTCTGTCTGCCATTTTCTTCCTACCCCTCGTACCTGCCCCTCCTGTGGCGTAGCAGGACTCACTTTACTGCCACCTCCTTCCCTTCACGTAATTTCTTTCTCACACTCTTTCTTTAGTTCATTTCAGCTGCACTCTGAGGCGGTCCACGTCGGCAGCTACATATTATAACAAAGTTATCTATTAATCAATTAGTTAACCTTTGTAGTAATGGTTGTTTAGCATCAATATATTTTGTGAACACACTTTCCTTGTACTTTCCTTGTCTGTCATAATTCAATTATATAGCTTTACTGATTTATTATTAAAGGGCCATAATACCCAAATGTTAAAACACTTGAAAGTGATGCAGCATAGCTGTAAAAAGCTGGGGCGCGATCCGATATCGATCGCAGTTTGCGGCGCAAGCGAGGGAACCGGCGTCGCCCGCAGTTTCAGCTCGCAACTCGAGCCATCCCATATAAGTCGCCGTCAGATGCTAACGTGCCGTAAGTCTCACAAACCAGCGATGTCCAGAAATCTGCGTAAGTACAAATTTCTGGCGTCGCCAGTGACTTGCGCCACGTTAGAAACTGCCGGCGCCTATAAAACCTGACTAAAGTCTAAAACACCCGCACTGTCTAACACGCCTCCCTAACATAGCCCGCACTGTCTAACACGCCTCCCTAACATAGCCCGCACTGTCTAACCCTCTATCCGCTATCCCCCCTCACTAGCCTAACAATAAAAATGCTATTAACCCCTAAACCGCCGCTCCTTTACCCCGCCGCAACCTAATAAAATTATTAACCCCTAAACCGCCGCTCCCGTACCCCGCCGCCAGCTATATTATATCTATAACCCCCTAAAGTGAGCCCCTAACACCGCCGCCATCTATATTAAAATTATTAACCCCTAATGTAAGCCCCTTACACCGCCGCCATCTCTATTAAAATGATTAACCCCTAATTTAATCTACCTACCCCGCCGCCAGCTATATTATCTATATTAACCCTAAGTATATTATAGTTAATATAGGTATTACATTATATATATTAACTATATTAACCCTAATTATATTAGGGTTAATATAGTTAATATAGTTACTATGGTATTTATATTAACTATATTAACTCTATCTAACCCTAACTAAATTTATATTAAATTAATCTAATTCATTTATAAACTAAAATATTCCTATTTAAATCTAAATACTTACCTATAAAATAAACCCTAAGATAGCTACAATATAATTAATAATTACATTGTAGCTATGTTAGGGTTAATATTTATTTTACAGGTAAATTGTTAATTATTTTAACTAGGTATAATAGATATTAAATAGTTATTAACTATTTAATATCTACCTAGTTAAAATAATTACCCAATTACCTGTAAAATAAATCCTAACCTAAGTTACAAATACACCTACACTATCAATAAATTTAATAAACTACTAACATCTATCTAAAAATACAATTAAATTAACTAAACTAAATTACAAAAAAAAACAAACACTAAATTACAAAAAATAAAAAAAAGATTACAAGATATTTAAGCTAATTACACCTATTCTAAGCCCCCTAATAAAATAATAAACCCCCAAAATAAAAAAAATTCCCTGCCCTATTCTAAATTCAACAAATTTCAAAGCTCTTTACCTTACCAGCCCTTAAAAGGGCCTTTTGTGGGGCATGCCCCAAAGAATTCAGCTCTTTTGCATACAAGAAATACAATACCCCCCCCCCCATTACAACCCACCACCCACATACCCCTATTCTAAACCCACCCAAACCCCCCTTAAAAAAGCCTAACACTACCCCCTGAAGATCTCCCTACCTTGTCTTCACCACACCGGGCCGAACTCCTGATCCGATCCGGGCGATGTCTTCCTCCAAGCGGCAAAGAAGAATTCTTCCTCCGGCGATGTCATCCTCCAAGCGGCAAAGAAGAATTCTTCCTCCGGCGACGTCTTCCTCCAAGCGGCAGCAAAGTCTTCATTCTTCCGGCGGCATCTTCAATCTTCTTTCTTCGCTCCGCCGCCGCGGAGCATCCATCCCGGCCGACTGCTGAACTTGGAATGATGTACCTTTAAATGACGTCATCCAAGATGGCGTCCGCCGAATTCCGATTGGCTGATAGGATTCTATCAGCCAATCGGAATTAAGTTAAAAAAATCTGATTGGCTGATTGAATCAGCCAATCAGATTCAAGTTCAATCCGATTGGCTGATCCAATCAGCCAATCAGATTGAGCTCGCATTCTATTGGCTGTTCCGATCAGCCAATAGAATGCGAGCTCAATCTGATTGGCTGATTGGATCAGCCAATCGGATTGAACTTGAATCTGATTGGCTGATTCAATCAGCCAATCAGATTTTTTTAACTTAATTCCGATTGGCTGATAGAATCCTATCAGCCAATCGGAATTCGGCGGACGCCATCTTGGATGACGTCATTTAAAGGTACATCATTCCAAGTTCAGCAGTCGGCCGGGATGGATGCTCCGCGGCGGCGGAGCGAAGAAAGAAGATTGAAGATGCCGCCGGAAGAATGAAGACTTTGCTGCCGCTTGGAGGAAGACGTCGCCGGAGGAAGAATTCTTCTTTGCCGCTTGGAGGAAGACATCGCCCGGATCGGATCAGGAGTTCGGCCCGGTGTGGTGAAGACAAGGTAGGGAGATCTTCAGGGGGGTAGTGTTAGGCTTTTTTAAGGGGGGTTTGGGTGGGTTTAGAATAGGGGTATGTGGGTGGTGGGTTGTAATGGGGGGGGTATTGTATTTCTTGTATGCAAAAGAGCTGAATTCTTTGGGGCATGCCCCACAAAAGGCCCTTTTAAGGGCTGGTAAGGTAAAGAGCTTTGAAATTTGTTGAATTTAGAATAGGGCAGGGAATTTTTTTTATTTTGGGGGTTTATTATTTTATTAGGGGGCTTAGAATAGGTGTAATTAGCTTAAAAATCTTGTAATCTTTTTTTTATTTTTTGTAATTTAGTGTTTTTTTTTTTTTGTAATTTAGTTTAGTTAATTTAATTGTATTTTTAGATAGATGTTTGTAGTTTATTAAATTTATTGATAGTGTAGGTGTATTTGTAACTTAGGTTAGGATTTATTTTACAGGTAATTGGGTAATTATTTTAACTAGGTAGATATTAAATAGTTAATAACTATTTAATATCTATTATACCTAGTTAAAATAATTAACTATTTACCTGTAAAATAAATATTAACCCTAACATAGCTACAATGTAATTATTAATTATATTGTAGCTATCTTAGGGTTTATTTTATAGGTAAGTATTTATATTTAAATAGGTATATTTTAGTTTATAAATTAATTAGATTAATTTAATATAAATGTAGTTAGGGTTAGATAGAGTTAATATAGTTAATATAAATACTATAGTAACTATATTAACCCTAATATAATTAGGGTTAATATAGTTAATATATATAATGTAATAACTATATTAACTATAATATACTTAGGGTTAATATAGATAATATAGCTGGCGGCGGGGTAGGTAGATTAAATTAGGGGTTAATCATTTTAATAGAGATGGCGGCGGTGTAAGGGGCTTAGATTAGGGGTTAATAATATTAATATAGCTGGCGGCGGTATAGGGGGATTAGATTAGGGGTTAATAATTTTTATATAGCTGGCGGCGGTGTAAGGGGTCAGATTACGGGATAGATAAGGTAGATGGCGGCGGTTTTAGGGGCTCACAGTAGGGGGTTAGTTTATGTAGATGGCGGCGGGGTCCGGGAGCAGCGTTTTAGGGGGTAATAACTTTATTAGGGATTTCGGGGGGGGGGGATCGCGGTTGACAGGGAGATAGACATTGCGCATGCGTTAGGTGTTAGGTTTATTTTAGCAGATCGCGGTTGACAGGGAGATAGACATTGCGCATGCGTTAGGTGTTAGGTTTATTTTAGCAGCCAGTTTAGGAAGTTACGGGGCTCCAATAGTCAGCGTAAGGCTTCTTACGGCTGCTTTTTGTGGCGAGGTGAAAATGGAGTAAGTTTTCTCCATTTTCGCCACGTAAGTCCTTACGCTGCATATTGGATACCAAACTGCGCGGGTTTGGTATACCTGCCTATGGCCCAAAAAACTGCGAGCGACGGCAGAAATATACGCGCGTAACTTCTAGGTTACGCCGTATATAGGATACCAAATCTGCGCAATTATTGGCGTCGCCGGCTTTTGCGGGCGACGATTTTTATCGGATCGACCCCCTGATTAGAAAATATCACCTGAACATCTCTATGTAAAAAAGAAAGATATTTTACCTCAAAAGTTCCTCAGTAGCCACCTCCCATTGTAAAGGATTTCTAAGCAGCATTTTAGTATGTTTGTCCTGGGACATCTGAAGGGACTAGCATCGTGCACTCTCATATTATTTCACCAATCAGGTAAAGGAAGCTTACTATGAAATCTCATGAGAGTTAAGTCAAATCTCATGAGATCACAGTAAGAGTTCATGACCTCACCACTGCTGATGCTGATTGGCTGCCGTTCATTTCTTCATTTTTTTTAATTTTTTTACCTGCAGCTGGGAGCAGCTGAGTATAACTTTTTACACAGAACTTACTCTGCTGAGCTGAGGAGATTGTGAGGTAAAATATCTTCCTTTTTTACATAGAGATGCTCAGGTGATATTTTCCTGTCAGCTTTTTACAGTTATACTGCATCAGTTTCAAGTGATTTAGCATGAGTATTATGTCCCTTTAACTACTTCTACAACATTTTAAATGTGAGCATTTTGTTACTATTTTTAGTATTTTAATTATTTTTTTTATAGTTTGCCACACGATAATTCTTATAGTCTGACTGAATTTAATATTCAAAGCATGATTTAGTCAATGAAAATTTTTAAACAACAAATGAACTGATACAGTCTTTTATTGCTTCAGTTAATGAATCCAACCATTCTGTTTATAAAAGGCTACACATAAAAATGTTTAGTGATATAACTAATACCAGTTAAAAAAAAAAAGTCTGGTGTACGTCTGCTTCATTCAAACACTAGAGATTCTGCATTGTCTAAAGATAAGATCATTTTACTTCAGACTCTGATTCTGAAAATGAGATTTGGCCTAAAAAATCTGTTAAACATAGAACCCATTTAGACCTTGTTTCTATAACTGAGTCATCTGACTCCAATACTGCATCTGATTATGATACTTAAAATTCCTGACATTCTCAGAATTTCCTTGTAATTTCTGACTCCTCTTTCTCTGATGATGCACCTAAACGAAAAAAGAGAGAAAAATCTCTTCTTAATCTACTACATCTAAACCTTATGATAATAAAGCAGAATTTTTAGACCCAAATGAACTACAACATCCACAGTTCTTTCAATGGAGACGTGTAAATGAGTTGTAGACTTTTTAGATTACTACATTAGAAGGCCTGAAAGCAGAATGTCACAGGCCTGAACTTCCACACAACACTCATATTACATCTGATATATACCAAATGTTGTTAAAAATGAATAGGTATCTGAAATTTCAATATCAGAAAAAGCTCCTGATTGTTATCTTAAGTCCTGTTAGGACAAATTATTACACATTTTAGGACCAGTCACTAAACTATTTGAAATTTCAGCGGAAGCCATAGGCCAAGGTTCTCTTTTGGATCCTGATATAATGAGAATGGGTCCAAAGTGGAGATGATCTTTTAGGAGATGCAAATACTGATTTATCCTGTTACTATTTGTAAACTCCTGAAAGCCATTCACATTTAAGAAAAAACGCCTAAATATAATAATTTCTGGGATTTAGATTTGGTTATTAACCTTTTTAAGAGTTAGCTTGATTATAAAAATTTGTCTTTAACTCCTTTGCTACTGTGAATTTTGGAGAAAAAATTGCCCAAATTACAGGAGAATTTTTAGCATTTTTGCTACCACTCCTTTTATACATAAATAGAGCCTTGTTTTTTTCCTTTTACCTATCAAAGCTATATCTTTTTTTTAAGTAGACAACCCAATGTATTGATCTAGGTCCATTTTGTCATATTTCATGCCACTGCCAAATGCGATCATATAAAAAATGTTTTTAACTTTTTCACACACTTTGGGTTTCTCACGGAAATGATTTACTTACATAGAAACATAGATACTGACGGCAGATAAGAGCCATAGGCCCAGCAAGTCTGCCCGATATTTCCTAAAAGTATAAACTTATCTAGTTCGTAGGATAGCCTTATGCTTGTCTTAGGTATTCTTAAAGCCCCCACAGTGTTTGCCATTACTACCTCTTGTGGACGTTTATTCCATGAATCAATCACCCTTTCTGTAAAGAAGTGCTTCCTCAAATTACTTCTGAATAAACTACCCTTCAGCTTGAGATCATGACCCCTTGTTCTTGAATTTTCCTTTTTATGTAAAATACTCACAGCCTCAGTTTTACTAAGCCCTTTAATATACTTGAAATTTGCTATCATATCACCTCTTTCCCTTCTCTCCTCTAAGCTACACATATTTAGGTAATTGAGCTTATCCTTATACATTTTATTTTTTAGATCATGTACAATTTTGGCAGCCATTCTTTGCACAGATTCAAGTTTGTTTATATCCTTCTCAAGATATGACCTCCAAAACTGCACACAATACTCAAGATGAGGCCTAACTAATGATCTGTAAAGTGGCATAAGAACCTTATTATTTCTACCTCTACCAATACATCCAAGCATTCTGCTGGCCTTACTCACTGCAGTACTACATTGTTTACTAAATTTTAAATCATCTGAAATAATAATTACCAAGCCCTGTTCCTCATTTGTAACAGTCAGTAAAGTGTCATTGAGTCTGTAATTAACATTTGGATTTTTCTTCCTTAAATGCAAAATTTTACACTTTGCTGTGTTAAACTTTAGATCCCAGTTATTTTTCCAATCCTCCAATTATTGTATATCACTTCTCATTTTGTCTACCCCCCTGGAACATTTACTCTATTACAAATGTTTGTATCATCTGCAAATAGACATACTTTCCCCTATCAGCCCTATGCTGATATCTCTGATAAATATGTTAAATAAAACAGGCCCCAGAACTGACCTCTGAGGAACACCACTAGTAACAGTCCCCTCTACTGAATGTACTCCATTTACTAAGACACTTTTTTTTTCTGTCCTTAAGCCAGCATTCTACCCAGTTCACATTTTTTGAGTCTACACAAAGGAGATACAGTTTGTGAATTAGTTTGCTGTGTGGGACAGTGTCAAATGCTTTGCTGAAATCGAGATATGCTACATCAACTGCTCCACCCTGGTCTAATACTTGTTACATAGTCAAATAAGTCAATTATATTAGTCTGACATGTTCTACCTGAAGTAAAACCATGTTGATTTTGGTCATCTAAATTGTTTGTCTTTATGTAAGTAATTAATTTCCCTTCTACTGAAGTTAAACTAACTGACCTGCTGTTACCATATTCTTCCCCACTGCCTTTTTAATAAAGAGGTACTACATTCGCTATTCTCCAATCATTTGGAACAGTTCCTGTAATAGTGACTGATTAAACAGATCAGTTAATGTGGCAGTTAGCACTGATCAAAGTTATTTTAATAGCCTGGGATAAATATTATCAGGACACACTAACTTTTTTACATTTATTTTTGATAATGCCAACAAAAACGTATCCTCTGTAATAAGATTACTGTTAAGCTCGTTTAATTTTTTTTGTAGCATCCCTTAATGTATCTATCTTCACAACCTTTTGTGAAACTGAAGAAATCATTGAAACAGCCTGCAATTTGTTATCTCCTTCTATTATTCTACTGCCAACTCTTTTCAATTTTACTTTTCTAACCTTATTTCTTCTTCTTTCACTGATATATCTAAAGAATGTTTTGTCCCCATATTTTACTGACTGTGCTATCTTCTTTTCTGCATGAGCTTTAAAGGAACACTAAACCCACATTTTTCCTTTCATGATTCAGAGAGAGCAGGTAATTTTAAGCAACTTTCTAATTTACTCCTATTATCAATTTTTCTTCGTTCTCTTCCTATCTTTATTTTAAAAAGAAGGCATCTAAGCTAAGGAGCCAGCCAATTTTTGGTTCAGATCTCTGGACAGCACTTCTTTAATGATGGTTGCATTTAGCCACCAATCAGCAAACACAACCCAGGTTGTGAACCAAAAATGGGCCGGCTTCTAAACGTACATTCTTGCTTTTCAAATAAAGATAGCAAAAAAATGAAAAACCTAATAATAGGAGTAAATTAGAAAGTTGCTTAAAATTGCATGCTCTATCTGAATCATGAAAGAAAAAAAATTGGGTTCAGTGTCCCTTTAACCTTCCTAATTAATAGCTTAGTCTTTTTTTGTTGGAGTCTCCATATTTGCATATCATCATCTGACTGTGTGTGTCTGTAATTTTTATAAGCTATCTTTTTGTCTTTACAGTATGTGCTGCTTCTTTGGAAAACCATATTGGTTTCCGCTTTCTTTTACCTTTACAGACATGTCTAATACATTGTGCGGTTGCATCTAAAATGGCACCCTTCAAAAGTTCCCACTGTTCTTAAACCCCTGTAATAAGAGTTTACCATTTTAAATAGTTATTTAGGTATTCTCCCATGTATGAAAAATCAGTCTTCCTAAAGTCTAAAACTTTGGTTTGAGTCTGGGTGGACAGTGTCTACACATGAATGCTAAACCAAACAAATTGATGATCACTGGATCCTAAGTTCACACCTACAGACACATCTGAAACTGTATCACTGTTTATAAGTATTAAATCTAATAAAGCTTCCTTTCAAGTTGGTTCCTTAACTAATTGCTCAAGTGATTCCCCTTGAAAGGAAAGGATTTAAGAATATACCTGCTTCTAGCTGATCTAGCAGAGGGATTCTTTCAGTCTATATCTGGCAAATTAAAGTCCCCCATTACTATAACCTTACCCTTCATTGTTATTTTGGTTATTTCTTCTAATAACAGATTGTCCAATCTTTCATCCTGCAATGGATGCCTATACAAACACTATTCTAAACACATTTGTATCCCCAGTTTCCAAAGTCACCCAAATACTTTCCACCTTATCATTAGTTTCTACAATTTCAGGAACCGTTATATTTTCTTTTACATACAGAGCAACTCATCCACCTTTCTTTCCTACACTGTTCTTAAAATAACTTGTATCCAGGTATGACTATGTCCCAGTCATGAAAATCAGTGTACCATGGTTCTGCTATAGCTACTAAATCAAAGTTTTCCCTAGTCATTATTGAAGTGAGTTCAGGTGATTTATTTCCTAAGCGGTAAGCATTGGTGCTCATGGCATGAATAACTTTTCTACTAGAATTTCTAGAACTGTAACCTGGACCAACAGTTTTGGCATGCTGTGGGGTGTGTGGGGGCAAGTGGATATATCAATGTTACCCCCCCCCCCTTTACTTGTTTAAATTATTTCTAATAAAGCGTTTGCACTCCTCTCCCAGATGTTGCTTTAACATCCAAATGCAAGCCATCTCTCTTAAATAACCTAGAGCTATAACAGAAAATAAAACCAAATCCTTATTCCCTGCACCCCTTATTTAAGAACATGCATCAAATAGAAAAAAGGAAGACTGACTGTTTATTGGACACTACATAGCCCTGGGACATTGTAATTGGTCACTCTAATACCTGACCACTTTAAACAAACACTCATTGATTATCTGTATGAAAACTAGAGATGTGCATTTTTTTTGTACGAATGCACATTCCTAACAAAAATTGGATATTTGTTTTAGTTTTAACAAAACGAATATCTAAATGAATGCACCAATGAAAATTAAAGAAAACAAATAAATACTGAAAAAATTAAAAGTATTCATTTGTTTCCTTTAATTGTTTTGAAGGGCTAATACTTTTCTTGCATGCTGGAGAGCACACTAACCAGATCTCCTTCTCGCCAGAGCCACGGCCACTCTACCAGGAGGCTTAGTGCGGTTGGCTCCCAGGACCTGCACTAAAGTTAGTGCAGGTCCTGGGAACCAAGCTCGTTAAGCCTGCTGTTAAAGTGATTTTAAATTTAAGACTATAAGAATGCTGCAATTAAATATATTACTTTGCAAGTAAAACTACAAATTTTATAATAAAATATTTATAATCCTATTTGGTATTGTCTGTTCCTCCACCGCCCTTCATTTCCTCTTTTGCCTTGGCTATAGCGCACTCCCACCCACTCTTTACTTTCTAAGGGGCTGGACTTCAAGATTGTCAAATGACACACATGCTGATTGGATGTCCATTGGAATTGTCATGAAAAAAAAGAGTTAATCCAAGTGGGCTTGTTTAATATTGCAATAGAAGCATTACTATATGAACTAATTTAACCCTTTCAAAGATGGATTAAAAACAAAAAAAGGTACACATATACTATTTTTAATGGCAAAAAAAACATATATGACATTTGATTAGTTAAAGTTTACCATTAAATTAATGTGTCTGGGACTCTGGAAAGAAGAGGATCGAGTTAGCTCACTCTCCAGTGCGCAAATGGTAAGTATAAAGCTACAGTGCGCAAAAGGTAAGTATAAAGCTACAGATTAATTTTTCACCTGTAGCTTTGAACATTTACAATAGTTTTAACAAAAACAATTGTAAATGCTTAACAAATATTTAATATTCGTTTAGTTTTAAACTAAATGAATACCAAATAGTGCAGCCAACGAATATTGAGGGGACCGAATTTCCCTCAATATCTGACATGAAAATTTTGTCCGAAACTAAAACATTTTGACTGCACAAGTCTACCACTTGTTTTATTGCAGTTTCTTCTTTCATGCTGTACTTTTAAAGACTGATTGATCAGTAAAGGAAAAGTTCTAGCAAAATAATTGTTTCTGTAATAAAATCTAAATCATACCGTCACAAAGCTAGGGTAATTGGAATTTTATCATATCTGACATTTTCCTGATTTTCATGGTCTTTAAAACTACTAATTGGAAGCTACAGTCATTTTTATTGCCAGCAGTGAAATGTAGTTTTTTTTGTTGCCCTAGGCTGATGACTGTAAGATTTTTTTATTTTATTTTTTAATGAAAGTTTTTTATTGAGACATATGCAACGTACATACAGTAATAAGACCATTAAACAAGCTTAAGGACACTAAGCAATGCATATTAACCCCTTAATGACAACTGACGTACCAGGTACGTCATGCAAAAACAACAAGTTAATGACAATAGACGTACCTGGTACGTCAGTTGTCTAACAGAGTGCCGTTCGTTGGTGGGTGGGAGCGTAACAGGGAGGCAGGTGGGTGGCCCATCGCTACCCGGCATCCGGTTCCTGTAAGTGCAATGTGCACGCCGGGTGCCGGGAGTGTGTGGGGGGGCGCGCACACGCGCGCGTGTGTGTGCACCCGCGCGTGCATTAGATAGCCACTGACACCAATGAGGAGGGAAGAGGGGGGAAAAAAGATTTTAAAAAATTTAATATAAAAGGATCGGGGAGGGGGGTATTGTGGGGGGCTGCTACACTACAGAAAATATTAAGAATTGCAAAAGAAAAAAAAAATACTTTTGTTTTTGGGGCAAATTGGGTACTGGCAGACAGCTGCCAGTACCCAAGATGGCGGCAATTAGGTAGGGGAGAGGGTTAGAGAGCTGGGGGGGGGATCATGGAGGTTGGGGCTAAGGCAGAGGTCCATCACAGCTAAAATATTTTATTTTTTTTAATTAAAAAAAAAAAAAAAACTCCTTTTATTTAGTACTGGCAGACTTTCTGCCAGTACTTAAGATGGTGGGTACAATTGTGGGGTGGGGGAGGGAAGAGAGCTGTTTGGGAGGGATCAGGGGGTGGGATGTGTCAGGTGGGAGGCTGATATCTACCCTAAAGCTAAAATTAACCCTGCCAGCTCCCTACAAGCTACCTAATTAACCCCTTCACTGCTGGACATAATTTACGTGTGGTGCGCAGCAGCATTTAGCGGCCTTCTAATTACCAAAAAGCAATGCCAAAGCCATATAAGTCTGCTATTTCTGAACAAAGGGGATCCCAAAGAAGCTTTTACAACAATTTGTGCCATAATAGCACAAGCTGTTTGTAAATACTTTCAGTGAGAAACCTAAAATTGTGAAAAATGAAAAAAAAAAATATTTTCTCGCATTTGGCGGTGAAATGGTGGCATGAAATATATCAAAATGGGCCTAGATCAATACTTGGGGTTGTCTACTACACTACACTAAAGCTAAAATTAACCCTACAAGCTCCCTAATTAATTAACCCCTTCACTGCTGGGCATAAAACACGTGTGGTGCACAGCGCCATTTAGCGGCCTTCTAATTACCAAAAAACAACCCCAAAGCCATATAAGTCTGCTATTTCTGAACAAAGGGGATCCCAGAGAAGCATTTACAAGCATTTGTGCCTTAATTGCAGAAGCTGTTTGTAAATCATTTCAGTGGGAAACCTAAAGTTTGTGACAAAATTTGTGAAAAAGTGAACTTTTTTTTTTATTTGATCACATTTGGCGGTGAAATGGTGGCATGAAATATACCAAAATGGACCTAGATCAATACTTTGGGATGTCTTCTAAAAATATATACACATGTTAAGGGTTATTCAGGTTTTCCTGACAGATATCAGGGTTCCAATGTAACTAGCGTTAATTTTGAAAAAAAAGTGGTTTGGAAATAGCAAAGTGCTACTTGTATTTATTGGCCTATAACTTGCAAAAAAGCAAAGAACATGTAAACATTGGGTATTTCTAAACTCAAGACAAAATTTAGAAACTATTTAGCATAGGTGTTTTTTGGTGATTGTAGATGTGTAACAGATTTTGGGGGTCAAAGTTAGAAAAAGTGTGTTTTTTTCCATTTTTTTCTCATATTTTATAATTTTTTTATAGGAAATTATAAGATATGATGAAAATAATGGTATCTTTAGAAAGTCCATTTAATGGCGAGAAAAACGGTATATAATATGTGTGAGTACAGTACATGAATAAGAGGAAAATTACAGCTAAACACAAACACAGCAGAAATGTTAAAATAGCCTTTGTCATTAAGGGTAAGAAAATTGAAAAATGGTCTGGTCATTGAGGGGTTAAGCACTGGAAACAAGTTACACGATTGGTATATTCTGGTGAGTTTCGTGTCTATATTCTTTTTTTTTATTATTTATATTCTTTTTATTGTAATAAAGAAAAAGAGAAAAAATATTCACGTTACAGAATAATAAAATATGCATCAAACAATGATTGGTTATTAATTACAGTGCCAATAGTAAGAGTCATATGACAACAAAACATTTTAACAAGATTTAACCCGTAAATAGATATCCTTAAAATAAACAAGACACACTTCTGTGGATTTCTTCTTTCATATTAGCTAATGATCTGGTAATCATTTTACCTTCTAATAAGAGCTAATAGTCCATAGAATATGATTACCGTAACGTCGTATAACGAAGATGTCTACTATTAATTATCTCTTATAGGGTTAAAAGTCTCTTAATTTCAGTATTATCTCCTGTTGACAAAGTATGCATTAAGCCATTAAGGCTGTAACTAAAGCATATATCTACTCCTATATAGCATAAAACAAAGGAAAGAAAAGATAGAAAGATGCAAAAGAGGCTGATAGAGAAATAAGCATCGTACTCTTCTGTGTATTTGTGAGTGTTGCCAATTTTTCGTCTGGTATGTCTCAAGGTATAATAGTAATTATTCATGTAGTCATAATTTACACAGTGTAAAGTGCAACACTTAGGTTTGAATGTTACCCTGAAGAAAAGAGTCCCATAGGAATTGGATATCATGGAAAAAGGATAATTGTCCCAGCTTTAAATAATGAAATCTTTCTAGCATGAGATTTTTGGTGACTAGTCCAACCCACTCATGAATTGTGGGTATTCGGACGGTCTTCCAATATTTTGGTATTAGTTGGTTAGCTGCATTAAGCATAATTTGATATAGGTGTTTTCGTATTTTGCAAGAAATGTCTGTCGGATTACTAAGTAATATTAATTCAGGTGATGGTAGAAGCTATGTTCCCAATGCTTTATTGAAGTTTGAGAATAGATTGGTCCAATAAGGTTTAATATAATCGCATTCCCACCAGATATGTGACATATGACCTTCCAATTGGCATCCCCTCCAACATAGGCCAGAAGATTTTTTGTATATGTATTTTATTTTTGCCGGTGTGAGATACCATCTCATCATTATTTTTATGTTTGTTTCTTTTGCTTGTGATGAGTGACTAGATTATGCCAGATGTTTAAACCTGGCCCTCCAAATCTGTGGTGAGGTAGCATTGCAGGATTCTTTGTCCCAACTCTGTGTATATGATGGTAGAAGGGGGAAAGTGTTACCTAGGATTAATTTGTATAGAATAGATATAGTTCTAGGGACTGTATTGGTGAAATACATAACTGTTCAAAAACTGTAAGTGGTCTCAAAAAATCTGACTTGTTCCTATGTGTTGAGATAAAGTGTTTAATCTGGTGAGTTCTAAACCATGATGAAAGGAAATCATGGATTAATTCAAATAGTTGTTGTGTGGTTTTAATTTTATTTCCATCTACCAGGAGATATATAGGTAGAAGTTCTTGAAATCTTAAAGGAGCCCCATGCCCTATCTGGAGGCCTGGTGGGAAATCAGAGTTGTGTAGTAAAGTGGTAAGAGGAGAATAATTTGATGTACGTTTGGTATCTTACAAAATTGTTTCCAATCTGACCAGGTTTCATTAGAAATAAAAGATGATGAAATATTCTGTTTATTGTATGAGGACGGGTTCCAACATATTCTGCTTAAGTTTGGAGTGAGGGCCATAGCGGATTCTATCTGAATCCAGCATTTAGAATTGAATCCATCAAATCTACACCAGTCTGCTACTCTCTGTAATGAGACAGCCAATTTATACGAGCGGAGATGTGGGACACCCAAGCCTCCATCTTTGGGCAACTTATATATTGTATTTTTATTAATGCGAGGCGGATGCCTGCGCCAGATATAGTCATTTATAATTCTCTGCAAAGTGTCCAGATCCCTCATAATGCCTGGAATTGGGACTGTCTGAAGGATGTATAATACCTTAGGTAGTAATATCATTTTGACAGCTTGTATTCTTCCTAGCCAGGATATGGATTTTGGTAACCATGACGACATGAGACCTTGAAACTCTGATATTAAGGACCCATAATTATATTTACGAAGATCAAGCTTTTCAGGAGTTATATATATTCCCAGATATTTTAAATATTTAGTTTGTAGTTTAATATCATTGGACTGTTTAATGTCTTCTAACATTTGCTGTGTCAGATTTATAGGTAGATATAGCATAACATGGAAGGACACCTTTAATTGGGTAGTCATTGATATTGAATCCTTATATTCGTGTATCCCCCACGACCAGGGAGTTAGAGCCGTGAAATGGTTCATGGATAGAGATACATCTTACAAACAAGAAGAAAAAATCTTCATTTGTGACTTTTTGGAGTTCTTACTTACCCACAATTATTTTATTTTTGACAAGGAGTTTTACCTCCAACTTTGTGGAACGGCAATGGGGGCGAAATTCACCCCCTTGTATGCCAATTTATATGTGGGTTGGTGGGAACTCCAACAAATTTACTCTCATCAAAACTTGTTTATACATGATATCATCTTTTACAACAGATTCATCGATGATATGATTTTCATAATTGAAAATAAGGGGGAAAGAGGTTTCTCACTTGCATGTTTTCTAGAATATTTAAACATCAATACTAGTAAATTGAAATTCACTGGTGAATCTAACCCCTCTACAGTCAACTTTTTGGATCTGACACTAGAAGGAGTGGTAGACGATGGCACTATTGTATCCAGTACATATAGAAAACCTACCGCGGGCAACACCATTCTACATGCCCAGTCAGCGCATCCTCCCCATCTCCTTAAGTCTATTCCAAAAAGTCAATTTCTAAGGCTTAAGAGAAACACTAACAGTGATGAGATTTACTTCAACCAATCCAATGATCTAAAAAATAGATTGTTAGCCAGAGGATACGACTCGAGTCTCCTGGAAAGAGCTCAGCAGAAGGCTAAGGTTGAATGTAAAGCAAAACCTAAAAGATCACACAAAACTTTCTCAGAAAATTCAGTAGTGTTCAGCACCCCCTACTCTAATCAGTACAGTGAAGTAGTCAATATCTTAAAAAAAACATATTCCATTACTCAACAATGACCCTTTATTATCAAATTCATCAATTAATTTAAATTTGTTTCCAGAAAGCCGGAAACTTTGGGCTCTAGACTAGCTCCCAGTATGATAAAAAACAACTAATTCCAATTCCACAACTTGGCTACATAGTAACAGACGAGGTTATTTCAAATGTCACAATTTCAAATGTAAAGCCTGCAAATCTATCATTATCGGCAATCATTTTTATTCAAATAGTAGGTTGAAAACATTTGAAATGCATTTCTATGCCACTTGCAGAACTAAATGGGTTGTGTATGTACTTAATTGCAACCTTTGCAAACAGCAGTATGTAGGTCAAACCTCCCGAGAATTCCGAGATAGGGTCAGGGAGCACCTGAAAGATGTTGAGAATTTTAACAAAAACTCAGCAGTTGCCAAACACTTCAATGGCCTGCACCTAACTGGTGTTCCCAGTTTTGGAGTGCAGATCATTGAGGTGGTACATAAACCTACCAGAGGAGGAGATAGACATAAACTCCTCACAAAAAGGGAGCTTTTCTGGATTTTGAAGTTGGAAACCAGACATCCTAAGGGTATCAATTTAGAATGGGATATTTCCTATTTCATAGATTAATGTATTCTTTTTTTTCATCTACATCATACAAAAGCACAATGCTTACTAAATGATTGTTTAAATTTCTGTTCCTACAACTGCAAACAGCACATTATTCAATATTAACATTGATCTACTAAACACATAATCTTATATGAATTCCCTTTTTAATGTCCTAATATTGCCATCATGCCTTTATGATCCTTTGCAATAGATACACATCATCCTAGGCTTAATTGGTAGCTATGGATTTGTTTCTTATATTGTCAATTAGGCATTCTTCTTTAATTGTGTTTTCAGGCAATACACAGGTCATATATATTAACACAGAAAAACATATTTTTCATTCTTATGTGTTTATTTTTCATGAGCCTGTTATTATGCATACAAGGATTTTTTGTACCTTCATTTTTATTACACAAATCTTGTTTTAAACATTTCTTAGGTGCTGTCAGTGTTCTGTTTGGGGTGGCATCCGATTACACCTATTACAGGTTAGTGATTGGACGCCTGTTCCTTAAGTACACTGCAGATACCTTCAGCATATGTTCCTATGACTAAGCGCCACTAGGGGGCGCGAAACGCATCAGGATTGCTGTCCTTGTACACCTGCATTGAGATGCAGTTTTTATCTATTCCTCAATAAAGATTTTTGGCTTTTAATCTTGCCCCCAAGTGCTCAGATATCTGCCTCTTTTAGATATTCTGATTTAGTTAGGTTGATCGAAAAGTTGGAGACTAGACTGAAATGTGATAATTCAATAAGTGCATTCTTTAAGGAGT
Organism: Bombina bombina; assembly: GCF_027579735.1. Classification (NCBI taxonomy): domain Eukaryota; kingdom Metazoa; phylum Chordata; class Amphibia; order Anura; family Bombinatoridae; genus Bombina; species Bombina bombina. Next base: position 529,664,528 of record NC_069501.1, on the reverse strand, counting down.
CTTTAGGATTAGTGAGTGTGAGAAGTAAGTCATCAGCGAAGATCGCAAGTTTGTGTGATTGTTTGTCTAGTGTTATTCCCTGAATTTGTCTGTTTAGCCTAATTCTAGCAGCCAAGGGCTCCAGAGATATAATGAACAGGAGGGGGGATAGAGGGCACCCCTGTCTGGATCCATTTCTTATTTCGAAACTATCTGATAATATGCCATTCACCCTGATTTGTGCAGTGGGGTTCGAATATAGTGTCAGGATTTTTTGTATAAATGAGTCGGGAAAATTAAAATGTTTTAGTGTCTTTTGTAAGTATGTCCAGTGCAGTCTGTCAAATGCATTTCGTGTCTATATTCTATATCTATTTGTCAACTTGGGGTAAAAACAGTGGTCTATATAGTAGGTCAAAACAGTCTCCCTTTTTTTATTTTGCTGAAGAGGGGTAGATGTGCAAAGAAAAGTCAGGATGAGTAGTTATATCAGTAATGTACCTTAGTATGTTGAGATATTAACGTGAAGCATCTATAATCTGCAAGGGATATGAATGTGGGACTATGTGATCCGGGAAGGGAAAAGTTAGAAGGGAATAAGAGAGAGGAAGAAGAAAAAAAAATTGGAGGGGGGGGGTAAGAAAGGAAGGAAGGTATGGGGAGTACTATAGGTTTGGAGTTGGATGTAGGAGAGTTATGGGAGTGAGGAGACCTGGGTGGATAGGTTATTGACTCGGGAATTTTTCCAATTTGGGAATTTTGAAAGCCAAGGGGACAAAATCTCGTAGAAGGAGTCAATTTTGTCTAGTACTTTAAATGAATATTGTTCCATTTGTCCAATATACTGGATTGTGGCTAGTACTTGAGATAGAGGTGGAGATTTTTCATTCTTCCAAGATCTAGCTATGGCTAGCTTTGTGGCCATGAGGATATAAATCATTAGGGATTCATTTGGGGAACTGAGGTTTGACACCTTCATATGGGGGAGAGATATCTCTGGGGTGTATTGTATGGAGATACCGAGAGTGCAAAGAAGAGCATAGACTTTTTTCCATAGAGGCTTAATGACTGGGCAGGACCACCAGATGTGCTGTGCTGTCCCTATTTGTCCGCAACCCCTCCAACATGCAGAAGAGTGCGTATTGTAAATTCTATGCAATGTAGCCGGAAACCAAGTGCCAGCGGATGAGGATTTTATAGTGCAACTCCCACAGGGTGGCACAATGTAATAGCTTTTTAGTTACCATGATTCTAGCTTGCCAGGTGTCAATATCAGCGGTGAAATTTAAATCTCTTTCCCAAGCGGCATGCTGTGGAATTTTATAGGGGGTTTGTGACTTATCAAGTAGATTGTAGTGGAGAGAGAGGGGATGTGAGATACTAGATGCTTGTTCCCATGGTGAAAGTTGCCTAAGTTCTGTCTTTGGGTAACCCCAGGTGCGTAATTGTGTGCTCAAGCGATATGCTTCAAAGCTAAGGCTCGGCGGGATTTGGATTTTAGCACATAGATTAGGATGAGAGAGCCAGATGTCATTATCATAGAAGTCTGATACTAATAGGATCTCCCTGTTGCGCCAGGCTTCAGGGTGAGAATCCGGTAAACAGAAGAGTGCCCCAGAAATCGTAAGCACGAGGGGATATAACCGGATTGTGTCTGATTTGATCCCATAATTGGAAAGCATGTTTAAAAATTGGATGTGCACTATTCAAAGTTTGTCTATGATGAGGAGGGATCCACAGGAGATCTGAGAGTGTAATTGTGGGGGGGAGTAGTGCTGACTCGCGTATGTGCCAACTCGAGAGCTTCTCTGTGTTGTTCCAACTCAATAAATGGGAGAGTCTGGCAGCATAGTAATAGGTAATCAAATTCGGTAAGGCTAAACCACCTTGTTCAATCGGTTTCTCCAATGTTCGCCTAGAAGTTCCGGGTCTTTTATCTTTCCATACATAATTAGTTATCAGGCTCTGCATCCTATTTAGGGTGGATCTCGGGATATTATATGGTATAGATCGAAAAAGGTATGATATCTTGGGAAGAAAGGACATCTTGATCGCAGTAATGCGACCAGTCCAAGAGATTTCCCAAGTATCCAGCAATTTCCTGAACTCTAGGAGTCTATCTGAATAATTTTGAACCACTGTGACGGAGGGGTCAGGGCTAAGTAGTATCCCCAATATCTCGAGAGAGGAAGAGTTCCAGTGGAATTGGTATTTTCTTTGCAGTAGTGTGAGATCATTGGGTGGTATATGGATGGGGAGGGCTTCTGTCTTTGTAATGTTAAGTTTATAGTAGCTTAATCTGCTGAATTCCTTAATAATCTCAAAAACTGAGGGTAAGGACTCAATATCATCTGCATACAATGAAATTGTATGTACATGTGGTCCTACGGTGAGTCCTGTAACCCGTGAACTCTTCCTGATACATTGGGCTAAGGGCTCAATAGCCAAGGCAAATAGGAGAGGCGAAAGTGGGCATCCCTGCCTGGTGCCGTTAGTTATGGAGAACGAGGAAGACTGGAATCCAACTCCTCGGACTCTGGCTGAGGGATATGAGTAAAGAGCCTTAACAGCGCAAATAAAAGAATCAGGTATTCAGAGGACTTCCATTACCTTCCACAAATATTCCCATCTGACCCTGTCAAACGCCTTTTCAGCGTCCAGAATGGGGATCTCTCTCTTAGACGCGAAGTTCAGAAGACCCAATATATGCCTTATTGCATCAGGTCCCTCTTTATGAGGAATAAAGCCTACTTGGTCCTTTGCTATTAGGGAGGGGATGATTCTAGAGAGTCTGTTAGCTAAAAGTTTAGCGTAGATCTTAGTGTCCACATAAAGTAGTGAAATTGGGCGGTAGCTGGTGCAATGATCTGGGGGTTTGCCTGGTTTCAGGATGGTGACTATCATGGCTTCTAGGAATTCTGCCTTAAGAGAGCCGCTACTCATAGATTCCTGACATAGTCTACAGAGAAGGGGGGCTACCAATTGTTGAAAAGTTTTGTAAAACCTAGCTGTGAAGCCATCCAGGCCTGGAGATTTCCCTATTTAATAGATTGAATTACTTTACGTATTTCTTCAATGGTTACCGGAGATGTCAGGATATGGGTGTCTTCTGGACTTAATCTGGGAAGAGAAAGATTCTCTATAAAGGAAGAAATATCCTCTGTATGACTGGGAGGAGACTCAAGAGTATCTTTTATATTATATAGGGTTTGGTAATATTGTCTAAAGGAGTTCCCTATATCTGTGGGCAAGTACACGAGTTTTCCGTTTGGGGCATGGACGGACATAATTCGGGATTGAGCAGTTTGATGTTTAAGTTTCGTTGCTAGTAGCGTAGAGGCTTTATTACTGTGATGGTAATAAATCCTTTTGAATTTCTCTAGCATATTTTGAGTTCTTTTATTTTATAAGGTTTGAATTTGTGGTATCTACTATTTTGTCATTCACAGAGGAAGAGTATTTTAGGCTAAGTGTGGCTTTTAATTCTCTTAGTTGAATAGTTAGGGCTGACAGAGTTGCGCCGCTCCTCGAGTGTGCTGCAGATTCAGCCTGGATAAGGTGTCCTCTCATGACAGCTTTGAATGTGGCCCAAAGGTTCTGGACCATGGTTTGGTTATTATCATTCAAATTAATGAAGTCAATGATCTTAGTTTGGAGTTCTAACATCAAGATGGGATCCGTAATAGTCCAGTCTTGTAAGCACCAAGGTGGAGGTGATATGGGTATAAGATAGTGGCCTAATCATAAATGTAGGGCATCATGGTCGGACCAAGAAACTGTAGTGATTTTGATGTAGGATATGTTATCTAGCATTTTAGCACTGGTAAAGAAATGGTCTATGCGTGAATGTGATTTATGCGGAGCGGAATAGAATGTAAAGTCCTTCTCCTGTGGGTGGAACGCTCTAAATGTATCATATAAGTCATATTGTGCCATAAGTGTCTGAAATGCTTTGGAAAGTGAATGGGTGTTTCTGTCGTGATGAGGGGTTTTTGGACCCATTTTGTCAAGAGTGATAGCCCAGATTAGGTTATAGTCCCCTCCCATTATTAATTCTTCTTGTTTCATCGCTGAGACTAACCTGAGGAGTGATCTGAGAAATTTAATTTGTTTAGAATTTGGTGCGTATAAATTAACAATTGTGACCAGTTGTTTGTTGAGTTTACATACAATGATAATAAATCTAGCATGGGGGTCACATTCAACATAAATGGGGTCATAAAGAACATTTTTACTAATATAGACAGCAACACCTCTAGACTTGGAAGAATAAGTGGCTTCAAGTACTATGGGAAATCAGCGTGTGGTGTGTGTGATTCCAGAGTTGGAGATCCAGTGAGTCTCCTGAATGAGGGCTATATATATATTGTTTTTGTGCAAATATGTGGCAAGAAGACTACGCTTCGTGGGGGAGTTAAGCGTAGTCTGTGTATTCAGCGTAAGAAATCGAATACCAGCCATGATTGTGTAGAAAAAAAAAAGGGGAGGAGTAAGAAAGGAGGGGCAATAGTTACCTGGATCACTAGTCTGTAGAAAGGCAGATCAGAGAGAGGAGTATTTAGTGTATCTGATATGGCAACAATAGTTTATAAACAAGCTGTAAAGAGGTAGGAGGGGGGTTCGGGTGTTCAGCGGTCCAGAGCCGCTTTGGTTAGGCAGGGGGGGGAAATTAATAGTTATGAAATAGAAGTGAGGGGAAAAAGTCCTCCACAATATAATGAAATATTTAAAAGAGAAGGGGAAGAGAGGGGGGAGGAGAGCTGAGAAATGAGTGTCAAGCCTTCAACAAATGAAGTACTTTTGTAAATATCTTTTGGAAATATCTGAGCGGTCTGGCAGGAGAAAGAGTTATGAGATTATGTCTGCGTTTAAAGTTATATGTCCCCGGATGGGCTGATATGTGAAGGTGAAGATTCTAGGGAGATATAGAGAGAGGTGCCGAGGGTGAAAACATCCCCCAGTTAATAGGCAGTAAGGTAAGTGTGAGCAGAAATTTGTGGGTCTGAAAGTGTGAAGAAGGTCAAAGATGATCAGCGTGGCTTTCAGAGTATGTCAGAGGGAAGGGATATGGAAGTAGAAGGTTGTGATGTGTAAGGTACTGTTATTGTATACTGAGATATGTGATATTTATAATGCATGTAGGTGGATTAGTCCTAGTATCAAATGCTCAGGGAGTCAACTGGATAGCATATTATGTAGCGATAAACTATAAGAAGCTTTAAGATGGTGATTACAGTATATGGTCAGAAATAAGTAAGGATAGAGGTAATAAACAACTCAGAATACTATATAAGATAAAAAGGTATATGCATACGATCTAAAGCATTCAGGAACTTTGAAGAATTACATCTATATAGGGTGCAAGCCCCTCTCATGAGGAGCCCTAATGCTCCCCCCCACCCCCTTAAGAGAGGGAGGAGAGAAGTGTGACCCCTGGTAAAACAAATTAGCGAACATTGACAACAAGAAAACCTAAAAATGCAACATAATTGCATAAAATCAATACAATGAAATATGACGAAAGTCTAGAGCTAAAAGAGAGTAAGGTGAGTACCCGTATGTAAGCTCTAGGTCCACCTGACTGTAAGTCATCTGCTGGGGTAAGCTTCATCACAAGCTTTAAGGTGAGTGTATATGCATTTAAGAACTTTAAAACATGACTTCTATATAGGCTGTAAGCCCTAATTATAAGGAGTCCTAATCTTCCCCCCTCCACCTAACAATGGCGGAAGAGGAAAGGTGTGACCCCCGACAAAACAGCTTAATGAACATTAATAACAGAAGAACCCAAGAGAGCAATATAGTGGTATAACATCAGTGAAATGAAAAGAAAATCCTAGAGCTAAAGGAGAGTAAGGTATGTACCCGTATGTAAGCTCTAGGTTTACCTGGCTAAGAGTCATCTGCTGAGGTAGTCTTCATCACTGAGTGCTGAAATGAGAGAGCGGATCAAAGGTAAGATATGTACCCGTGTGTGCGCTCTGTCAGATCTGAAGTTCGATAGAAAACTAGAGCAGAGAATGGTGAGTGTAGATGTAAGCAGTGTCTTTTGGGTGTCTAGAGTATGTCCTGATTCAGTCTTCTTCCTGGTGAGGAGTTTAAACCCTTGGATGGTGCCATTCTGATGCAGTGGTATTAAGTCCTTTAGAGATATTTTTCCGTCTGCTTCTAGGATCCTCGGGAGGAAAAAAATCCCAGGTTGTGTAGGACTTTCAGACAAGATGACATATGATTGGTCCTCATGTTTAAAGAAGATCTTCACCGGGAACCCCCATCTGTATTTTATGTTATGGTGTCTTAGGATTTGCTTCACCTGCTGAAATAATCTTCTTTTGGCTAGGGTGTGTGGAGATAAATCTGGAAAGATTTGTAAGTTATGGTAAGGTTTGTTAAGAGGTTTATTGCTATAAGAAGCTTTGAGGATCTTCTCTTTTGTTGTGTGGTAATGAAGTCTCAAGATGACGTCTCTTGGGGCATCAGAAGGTGAATTACATGGGCGTAATGCACTATGGGTTCTATCAAGGAGATCTGAATCTGTGGTAGTGCCTAGAAGGTCTCTGAAGAGGCCAAGCAAGTAGTTGTTAAGATCAGCTGGTGCTATGTCCTCCGTAATACCTCTGATCCTTAAATTATTTCGACGGGATCTATCCTCTAGATCTGCCAGTTTGGTCTCTAGGTCTGAAATTTGTTCAGCGAGGCTCTGTGAATATGAGAGCAGGTTTGAGTGATCCACAGCTAGTTCTTCATGCTTCTTTTCTAGCGTTTCTGTTCTTTCTCCAAGTGAAGAGATATCACGTTTCAGTTCACTAACTGATTGGCGCAAATCTTGTCTCAAGGATGTATAGTGGGTGTCCATTTTATCTGATAGGGTTTTGATAGTTTCAAAAAAAGGAATTGGGAAAGAGCAGATCTATCTTTAGTGGGGTTGCCACCTTTCAGGCTTCTGTGCGGAGAGGTAATGGAGTCTCTAGAGTCCTCTTCTGAGAGGTCCGGATCAGAGACTTGTTTAGCCGTAAAATGGTCTGTTAGAGTCCTTTTGGGGATTTCTTGATGCTTCGGTTTCCTCTTTCCAGAATATGCCATGTTTAACTATGGGCTGCCTTGTGAGATCTAAGAGTGAGGATTATTTCTGCACTGAGAATGAAAACTGGGGGGGTTCAGACCGGCACCTCTCTTGTTAGAGGTTTAGCCTTTCATTATTTACTGTGTTATTTGACTATAAATAGTAAAGTTGGAGAAAGCCTTGGGTCAATTATGTCTCTTAGTTAGACACTCCTAATCTTGAGACATACAGTTGCACAGTACACAAATGGATATGATCCCTCTGAGAAACTGGTTGCTTGAAGGTGGACCCTCTCCTGGAAGTATACCACCTCTGGGCGAGCTCAGAGAAGGGAAGGTGGATATGACCCTCAGACCGTGAGGGCTACGGGAAAGGAAGGAGAGGGGTCCTTGTTTAGGCGGCAGCAAGAATGAAACTTAATACTTTATTTGAGATGAAGTGATGTAAAAGGAGCCTCTTTTTGTGGGATAGTTTAAAAATTATCTGTACTAATCTCCTTAATCTAGGAGTATGAGTATGAGTGGCAAGGGATTGTGGTCATGTCAGAAAAACCAGAAATATAGAATATTGAGGCCTGAGTAGAGTTATATCCTTAGATGTGCCTAAATCAAGTATTAAGCTCAAATTCTCTCTCTTATCTTCCTGTGTTTGTATGTTAAACTTATCCCCTTTTCATTCCCATGCTTTTATTTTGTTAAATGTATGATGGGATGCGTAGTGAATATTGGGCGCCCCTGAATGTGTGAGGGGATATACAGATGAGAGGTGAGGGCTGTGTAGGACCATGCAAATATCTTTATTAAAGTTCTGCAATCAGTGCATTGCTCCACAGACCCTCCTCACCTCACTTCTGTAGAAATGGTATGTAGGGGACTGTTATAGTACTAATATCCCTAAGACTGTATAGCTGTGATGCGACTCAGGGCTCTTTATCCCCACTTCACTATGAGCCGTTTGAGCCTCGGCAGAGAAGGAAGCACTTCAGCCTTGGGATGCGACGCAGCTCTGAAAATGGCGTCTGTTCGCGCCAAAAGTGTGCAGCTGCTGGTATGCGTCTGGGGATTCGTGGTAAAAAGTTGTGCGTTGACCAGGTGAGGGGCCCTGTCCTGTCTGTCCCACTCCTAGATGTCGGTCTAGGTTACTTGAGCTGGCGGTATATCTCTGGTGTGTGTGTGTCCCTGACTATATTGCGGGAGGTCTCTTTTACCTGCAGATGTCGGGAAGGCAGCAGGAGTCATGTACCGGTCAATAACCTATCAAAATATCACTGGATGATGTGCGGGAGGTATCAGGCAGGCTCCTAGTTGATGAGTCGGATGGGAATGGGTCTTCCCATGTAGATCTTCCGAGCCCCAGTTACCTATCCAAGGACACGTAGTATGGTGAGGTACAGTAGCGCGACCGCTCTGCTAGGCATACTTAGATGCAGTAAGGATCTCTGATGTCTCGTATCATTTGATTCAGAGTGCGGGGCAAACTGGTGATAATCCTATGAGGGATTAATTTAGAGGAATAAGGAATAAATATGATTTAAAAGGATTTTATGGCGAGAGCTCCTGCTATGTGTGACCGCTCAGTATGGTTGCTAGCTCCGCCCCGACTGTAAAATTTTAATATATGTTTGTGAGTAAGGTCCAAAACATGTTAGACCATCGTGATTTTTGTGAATGAATAAGATTTATTAACCTGCTTCATAAAAGTATTTTTAATGAAAAAGAGAACTGCTTTCACTATTTAAAGGTTTAAATATTTGTCATTATCAAATTCATTAACTCATATATGTACATCAAGCTTAACTTTAGATCCCTCAACAAATAGAAAATTATTAGTTGTAAAAAATAAATAAATAAAATATGCATTATTTATCTCATCCACTTTTCATGTAATTTAACTCTGCCTGCAATGATTTTTGAGTAGATCCTGCGGTATCTGGAACCTGACCCTACACCATATTGTAAAAAGGACAAATGCAACAGCACCACTCTTTAATAATGGACCTGAGGTCCTTTTATTCAGTGTTACATGCTTGTAAACATTATTTTAAATCTCAGAAATTTGGGATGCAGAGTGTCCATTTTTCCCCCCACCAGACCACCCTTTTTTAAAAATTAACTCCCTATTGCCCCCCCCTCTAATTAACTCCGGAACATGATCTATTACTTGGAAGCATAACTGACTTACATTGTGGTTTGACTAAATAAAATTTAGGGATACTGGCTGTGTCTCATCTCTATTTCTGATCATTGACTTGTGTTCAGTAAGATATTCCGTAGTGGTACGGGTGGTCTCACCAATGTAACAAAGCCCACATAGGCACAGATAAATAATAACGTTTGTTTGACAGGTATAATACCTCTTAATTAACATCCTATTGCGACCACATATTTGTACCAGATGTTTAACCTAAATCATAGAATAACAATGGCTACAATTCAAGCATGGATAACATCCTTTATTCTCTGTAGTCAAATAATTTATACCACCATGTTTTCTTGTCCCTATATTAGCTCTAACTAACATGTCTCTTAAATTATTTTCTCTTCAAAAATATGAAATAGGGAAATTCGGAAATCTCTCCCCTAGTGGGTTAAATTTACCTAGAAGATACCAATTTTTTTTAATAATAGAGGAACATTTTTTACTTTGAGTACTATATTTAGACACAAAAATCAATCTACTTTGATCACCTCTTTTTTTTACTTGGTCTCGTACTAGAAGATTAAAATGTTTGACTAGATCTTTCCTCAATTAACTTCTTAGGATAACCTCTCTTTAGGAATTTTTTCTTAATTTCCTGAATTCTTGGTGTTTATGTGCATGTAACACCTGAATAAAAGGACCTCAGGTCCATCTTTAAAGGAGTAGTGCTGTTGCATTTGTTCTTTTTACAATATTGGACGCTGAGCAGAAGACTATTAGCAACTTGCACACTATAGAAATTAAATTACAGATGAGTAACCCTTGATGTAAGTGCCCTGTATACCAATATTCCACATACAGCAGGGGTCGAAGCTATAAAGTTTTGATTTAATCACCGTACCTCCCTCCCAGAACCCCAAAAAGAATTCCTATTGTATTCCATTAAATTTATTTTGGAGAGAACCTATTTATGGTTTAACCCCTTAACGACTGAGGACGTGCAGGGTACGTCCTCAGAAAAAAGGCAGTTAATGCCTGAGAACGTACCCTGCACGTCCTCAGTGTGGAAAGCAGCTGGAAGCGATCCTGCTCGCTTCCAGCTGCTTTCCGGTTATTGCAGTGATGCCTCGATATGGAGGCATCCTGCAATAACCGTTTTAAGTCATCCGGTGCAGAGAGAGCCACTCTGTGGCCCTCTCTGCACCGGAGATCGGTTGCTCCATGTGTTGGTGGGTGGGAGCCGGACCGGGAGGCGGGTGGCGGCCATCGATGGCCCTGTGGATGTGAAGGGGGGCGGGATCGTGGGCGGGGGTGGCTGGGGGCGCGCACGGGCGCGCACGCGTGCACGGGAGGGTGGGGGCGGGCGCGTGCACGGGGAGGGAGCGGGTGGGAACCGCTACACTGCAGAAAATGGGGAAATAAAAAATATATAATAAATGAAAATTAAAACAATCAGCAAGGTGGTGGGGGTTTGTCTGTGGGGGGTGGGGGGGGGAAGCTACACTACAGAAAAAACAAAAAAAACAAAAAAAAAAGCACTTTTTATTGTAAACTGGGTACTGGCAGACAGCTGCCAGTACCCAAGATGGCCCCCAATAAGGCAGAGGGGAGGGTTAGAGAGCGGTTTTAGGGGGGATCAGGGAGGTTGGGGGCTAAGGGGGGGATCCTACACAGTAGCATATGTAAATATGCTAAAAAAAAATTCATTTTTTTTTAAAAACCCTTTTATTTTAGTACTGGCAGACTTTCTGCCAGTACTTAAGATGGCGGGGACAATTGTGGGGTGGGGGAGGGAAGGGAGCTGTTTGGGAGGGATCAGGGGGTGGGATGTGTCAGATGGGAGGCTGATCTCTACACTAAAGCTAAAATTAACCCTGCAAGCTCACTACAAACTCCCTAATTAACCCTTTCACTGCTAGCCATAATACATGTGTGAGGCGCAACAGGATTTAGTGGCCTTCTAATTACCAGAAAGCAACGCCAAAGTCATATATGTCTGCTATTTCTGAACAAAGGGGATCCCAGACAAGCATTTACAACCATTTGTGCCATAATTGCACAAGCTGTTTGTAAATGATTTCAGTGAGAAACCTAAAATTGTGAAAAATTTTACGTTTTTTTTAATTTGATCGCATTTGGCGGTGAAATGGTGGCATGAAATATACCAAAATGTGCCTAGATCAATACTTGGGGTTGTCTACTACACTACACTAAAGCTAAAATTAACCCTACAAGCTCCCTAAAAGCTCCCTAATTAACCCCTTAACTGCTGGGCATGATACACTTGTGGTGCGCAGTGGCATTTAGCGGCCTTCTAATTACCAAAAAGCAACGCCAAAGCCATATATGTGTGCTATTTCTGAACAAAGGGGATCCCAGAGAAGAATTTACAACCATTTATGCCATAATTGCACAAGCTGTTTGTAAATGATTTCAGTGAGAAACCTAAAGTTTGTGAAAAAATTTGTGAAAAAGTGAACAACTTTTTGTATTTGATCGCATTTGGCGGTGAAATGGTGGTATGAAATATACCAAAATTGGCCTAGATCAATACTTTGGGATGTCTACTAAAAAAAAATATATACATGTCAAGGGATATTCAGGGATTCCTGAAAGATATCAGTGTTCTAATGTAACTAGCGCTAATTTTGGAAAAAAATGGTTTGGAAATAGCAAAGTGCTACTTGTATTTATGGCCCTATAACTTGCAAAAAAAGCAAAGAACATGTAAACATTGGGTATTTCTAAACTCAGGACAAAATTTAGAAACTATTTAGCATGGGTGTTTTTTGGTTGTTTTAGATATGTAACAGATTTTGGGGGTCAAAGTTAGAAAAAGTGTGTTTTTTTCCATTTTTCCTCATATTTTATCATTTTTTTTATAGTAAATTATAAGATATGATGAAAATAATGGTATCTTTAGAAATTCCATTTAATGGTGAGAAAAACGGTATATAATATGTGTGGGTACAGTAAACGAGTAAGAAGAAAATTACAGCTAAACACAAACACCGCAAAAATGTAAAAATAGCCTTGGTCCCAAACGGACAGAAAATGGAAAAGTGCTCTGGTCACTAAGGGGTTAATAATGAATTATTTTTACAGATAAGCGGTACAGCAATGGGCACTACATTTTCCCCAAGCTACGCTAATCTGTATAAGCGATTCTGGGAGGAAAATTATATTTAAAACAACTACCCATATTCTGAACACATCGTAATTTGGATTAGATTTATTGATGACATCTTTCTACTATGGACTTTATTTCATATATCAACAATAATAATTGTAATTTAACATTTACAGATAAAATAAATGAAGTAGAAATAGAATGAAAATGGGAATATTTTAACTAAATTATATAAAAAGCCAACAGACAGTAATGGATATCTGAATGCAAAAAGTGGACATCATGCAAGCTGGATAAAAAATATTCCATTTGGTCAGTTCCAACGTTTAAGTTGAAATTGTACAAAATGGAAAGACTTTGACAGAGAAGGCTCTGAATTAAAGGAAAATTTTTTTTTGAAGGGTTACACGAGTAAGGTGGTTTATAATGCTTATGAAAGAGCAGTGAACCTGAATAGCTATTCCCTCCTACACAATAATAAAAATGAAAATAACATGCAAGGAGTGGTAATGATTACATATAATGAGGGAGCAAATTATATTAGGAAGATAATAAACAAACATTGGCATATCCTGAAAAAAAGATGAACTCTTAAAAGATATTACCCTCATAGAATCTAAAATTATTTTTAAAAACAACAGGAATTTTAGATCTTTCCTGGCCCCTAGTAAAATAAAAAAATAAAAAGCCAAAAAAAAATACGAATTGGCTAGAAACAAGATCAAATGGGTTATTTAAATGTAACTGCGTGAATTGCATAGCATGCATTCATCACTACTCAGGTAACAAAGCAAAAAAGTAAATCACCTCCAATACTAAAAATAAGATATACATTCACTTGTGAACTGTAGAACTGAATTTGTGGTATATTTGCTACAATGTGGGTGTGGCCTCCAATATGTAGGTCACACAATACACCCTTACAAGAAACGTCTCCTTGAACACATTACGAATATCAAGAATGGTGAGAAAACATATAACTTATCAGCACATTATAGTCACTATCATAATAAAGATCAATCTTGTATTTGGGGTACCATAATTGAACACATTAAATATAATAAGAATGAAGATAGGGAATTACTCCTGAGAAAAAGAGAATCCTTTTGGATCCATACTTTGGATACTAAGGTACCAAAGGGTCTGAATAAAGATATTGATCTAGCTGCATTCTTGTTATGATAATCTCTTCCTGTTACACCTTCAGACTACTTAATTTGTATGTCTTTTAAATTGACTATCTAACCTTTCTATGAAGCTGAGATACATACATTTTACATTTCACATTTTACTTGGGATTTTATGATTGATACATATACATATGCATGTTTATTTATTTAGATTTTAAGTATACATGTTGCGTGTGCGTATATGTGTGTGTGTATATATATAATTTTATATGTGCATCTACTATGTATAAGGTTAACTAGATTTTGTGTAACTTTTAGATTAGAATATTTTACCTAATTTTATTTATTGTATTATGATGAATGTTTCTTATTATGTATGAATCATAGAGATAGTTCTCTAAGTCATTTTGTCTCATATTTTTAGGTTCATGCTCCTTTGTGAACTATTTCATACTTACCTGTTAGAAATGCATTAAAGGGATAGTCAGCACCAGAATGTTTGTCATTCAAACAGATAGATTATCCCTTTATTATCAATTCCCCAGTTTTGCATAACCAACACAGTTATAATAATACACTTTTTACCTCTGTAATTACCTTGTATCTAAGCCTCTGCAAACTGCCCCCTTATTTCAGTTCTTTTGACAGACTTGCATTTTAGCCAATCAGTACTGACTCCTAGGTAACTTAACCTGCGTGAGCTCAATGTTATCTATATGAAACACATGAACTAACGCCCTCTAGTTGTGAAAAACTGTCAAAATGCATTCAGATTAGAGGCGGCCTTCAAGGTCTAAGAAATTAGCATATGAAACTCCTAGGTTTAGCTTTCAACAAAGAATACCAAGAGAACAAAGCAAAATTGGTGATAAAAGTAAATGGGAAAGTTCTTTAAAATGACATGCCCTATTTGAATCATGAAAGCTTTTTTTGGACTTGACTGTCCCTTTAAATTGATATGACTATATTTCATATTAGGGGTATACCTCGTAAGACAATTATTATAATAGAGTTGACGAGTGGAACTATTTAAATACGTCCAACTTAAGTTACATTGTATTGCGGTCAAATGACGTAGTCACATGGCCATCTTCAACCAATTATGCGCCTCGAATACCAGATAGGTAAAGAGCCACTTCCTTTAACCCCTTCACTACCGGGACTTTCATAGAAAAACTTGCTCAAAATACTGGAAACTTTTCAGCATTTTTGCCATCACTCCATTTAAACCGAAATAGAGCCTTGTTTTTTTTATTTACCTGTCAAAACTATGTATATATATAGATTCTTTAAATTTTTTGGATGTGACCATTAGACCAATAGGTGAAGTAATCCAGGTTGAATTATACCGCAAACCCACGTCGGGTAATAGTATCCTTAAATATGACTCTTGTCATCCATCACATCTCCTTGCCTCCATCCCCAAAAGCCAACTCATTCGAGTAAAACGGAACTGTACTGATCCGAAAACCTACGAAGAGCACGCTGCAGATACCGTGAAGCGATTAAAATCACGAGGCTATCCAAAAACTATTTTGACACAAGCAAAAATTGAAGTAGATAAGGTCCCTAGGTCAGAACTCCTGACTTATAAAAAAGACAGAAGGGGCAAAAAGGAGAGCAATGAGAAACCCTTTTCTTCTGTACCAATTTTTGTAACACCATATAGTATGGAGTATGGAAAGATCTGTAAAATAATTAAAAAGAGTCTACCAATCTTAGAGAGTGACGAAAAACTAAATCAAGTCCTAGAGGGAGGTTGCAAATTTGTATCACGCAAAGCAAAGACTTTGAGAAACATATTATCACCCTCCATGTTGCCCAGAGTTGTCAATGACACATGGTTACAAAAACGTAAGGGGTGTTATAAATGTAATGCCTCACGATGCAAGACGTGCTCTCATATCGTTCAGGGCAATACCTGCAGATCAGAAGCACTAGGAAAAACAAGTGATATAAGATATTTTATAAATTGCAATAGTACTCACGTAATTTATCTATTAACTTGTCAAGGATGTAATATTCAATATGTGGGACGTACTAAACGGTCCTTGAAAGACCGGGTCATGGAACATCTAAGGTCCATAGAGGACCCTGATTCAAAAACGCCCATTGCCAAACATTTCAGAAATTTTCATAATTCTGACAAAACACTGCTGAAAGTACAGGGCATAGACTTCATACCTAGACATCCCCGGGGTGGAGATAGGGAAAAGAAACTTGATGAAAGAGAGGTCTTTTGGATTCTTCATTTAAAAACCAGGGTACCTACGGGTTTGAATTCCAGAATGGATGTAAATATGTTTATTCAACGTTGACCTACCGCTCAAAATGTATTGTAATGAAAAAGTGTCTTTATATGTATAATACTACTTAATTAACGCTTTATAAACTTTTTCTCAAAGTATTATTTATTTTTCAGTGAGGATTAGGTCTTGATGTCCAATTTAGTTATATACCTACATTTATACTTGGGTTTATTTTATTTTTTGCTTTATTGCATTAATACGCAATGATAAATAATAGCATAATGGTTTATACTAAATTGTGATACAATCAATTAAACGTATGTTGCAGTGCACATATATGCACACACTTTTGTAATGGGTGCCACACACAGAGAGACTATATAGACAAGAATTTTTTGTTTTTGACAGGAACTTAGGGGTTAATGAGATGTGTTTTAATTGATGTTATGTCATTGGACAGAAATCTGTATATTAAGAGCACCTTCACCACCTGTTCTCTATCAGTGAACAAGTGCCCCAGAGGCATGAAACGCGTATGATGTCACAGGAGGTGATGTTCCCCCTGTTCCAGTTCATCTATTGCTTTTACCATGTAGCTGTATGAGGATCTTGCTTTTATTTATTATTGAATAAAGACTGGCTTTTTACCTATCCCTGGTGTGCCGAGGAGTTTCCTTGTTTTTCTCTCTCTCTCTCTCTCTCTCTCTCTCTCTCTCTATATATATATATATATATATATATATATATATATATTTATTTTTTTAAGTAGACAACCCAAGGTATTGGCCAATTTTGAAATATTTCATGACACCATTTCACCAAATTGTTAATTTTTTTACAAACTTTGGGTTTCTCACTGAAATTATTTACATACTGCTTGTTCAGAAATAGCAGACATATATGGCT
Source organism: Bombina bombina (assembly GCF_027579735.1). Lineage (NCBI taxonomy): Eukaryota > Metazoa > Chordata > Amphibia > Anura > Bombinatoridae > Bombina > Bombina bombina. The sequence goes on along the minus strand of NC_069501.1, from coordinate 529,647,932 downwards.
TTGCCATTGCTTTTTGGTAATTAGAAGGCCACTAATTGCAACTGCACAGCACACTTCTATTATTTCCAGCAGTGAAGGGGTTAATTAGGAACCTTGTAAGGTTAATTTTAGCTTTAGAGTAGAGATTACCCACCCCCTTGACACTTCCCACCCCTGATCCCTCCCAAACAGCTTTCTTTCCTCCCCCACCCCCACTTGTCACCCTCCATCTTAAGTGCTGGCAGACAGTCTGCCAATAAAAAAATAAAACTTTTTTTTTATAATTTTCATTTTTTTACAGTGTAGAATCCCCTAAACCTCCAACCTCAAACAGCTCTATAACACTTGTCCCTCTAACTATTGCCGCCATCTTAGGTACTGGTAGCTATCTGCCAGTACCTATAAACCCCTTTTTTTTTTTTAAAAAAATTTAATTTCTCTAGTGTAGTGTTCCCACCGCCTCTCCCCCTCCCGGGATCACTATTTAGTATCCCCCCGCACCCCCAAACCCCTTTTTTGTAGTGTAGCTGCCCCATCCCTCTCTGTTCCTTTAAAAAAAAAAATCTGTAGTGTAGGGGCCTCCCACTCCCTCCCACCTCCGTTGCTGAGCCACCCAACCACCAACCTCCGGCACCAGCAGAAGATCGTTACAGATGGTGACACACACAGTGTTACCGTCTATAACGATCAGGCATCTGCCCTTATATGGAGGCGGAGCACCGATCAGGCTCTGGCTCCATATGCGGCAGTTGTCTGGAGCTTCAGGAACTCCAGCTCTCAACTGTAAATTAACAGCCAAGAGTGCTGGAGCTTCCTGAAGCTCAAACGCATATATACGTCTTGCAGTACGATAGGCAAAGTACTGCAAGACGTATATATACGTCTCTTTGGGTGAAGGGGTTAAATCTCGAGCAAACAAACACATCCCAATCCCCTCTGATGAAGAAGGAGAACCCATTTGAAACCTTTGATGCGATTACCGAGTGATTTCCACTCTTATATATGATGATAGAGATTGCTAAGTACCTGTTCCCCTTATAACTCTTGTTACTCGATAATATATATATATATATATATATATATATATATATATATATATATATATATATATATATATATATATATATATATACCTCATATTGTTTGAGGGTCTGTTTGTGAGTGCATTTTCGTTTAATATTAAATTGTACTTCACTATTTCTCTGCTGTATTGTTATTTTATGTTTTGGCACGCACACTGGAGAGGTGACAGGAGTGATACAGAGATCAGACCCCCTAGAGACCCTGTGAAGCAAGCATTTTGGCACAGGACTTCCTTGGGAGCACTGCTCTGTCCCCTACCAAAGGCTACTTACTTCATGTGAATTGAGGTATTTTATAGTACATTTACAGTACTTGGGGTTTCCTGTCCCGTTTTATATTTTTAATATGCTTTTTGACTGATCCTTATTTTGTGGTGATGATTTTCGATCTTGTATTATTGTTTTTCTTTCTGCTGAGGATTTGAGACTCTTCTGCATTTGACTTTTAGCTGCCATCATTTGTTAGACATATTTTGCTTAATTCTGCATCCATTTTTTATTTTGTATTCATATAGCTGTTCTTCTATTTTGTTCTATTTTTCTACGTATTTATAGAAATATCCACATTTTTATACATTATATTTTATTTTGTTGTATTTTAGGGGTATAGTGCAGGGATATATATACTGTGATGTCCCTTTAAGCCATATTTGAGCTTGAAACGTAAATTATAATATACCACTTATGTTACCACAAGACAGAAAATACAAATTTCCACCTTAAAAGCAGGGAGGTTTTGTTCACCAACTTGTCTTGAGGTAAAAAATTGAAAAAAATGCAGAAAAGGGTCAAGGTGGTTCCTTGAAAGCATCTGAAGTTGGTGCTACCCCATTCCTATCTAACAGCCTAAAGGAAAAGATAATGTCTACTGTGAGTAAAGATATTTGTATAATTTTATATTTATTGTTTATAAGATATAAATATATTGAATGTACGTAATCCATTCACATAAAATGTACCTTTAAATTGACAACATTTCTAGTAGTTTATTAAATACTGTAAGTCCCTTTAAGGTGCATAACCTATTTATATGTTCTAAAAGTTTAACAAGAGATTTGCATTTTTAAAATGTGCCATTCACCTACCCACCGAAATATATATATTTTTTTTATTATCCCCCGGATATCTTAGACCAGGGATGGGGAACCTTGGCCCTCCAGATGTTTCAGAACTACATTTCCCATAATGCTCAACTGGACTTCAGAGTGCCTAAGCATCATAGGTAATGTAGTTCTGAAATATCTGGAGTGTCAAGGTTCCCCATTCCTGTCTTAGTAGATACATAGATACATGAGAATTTGTGTGTATGTCTGATTCTTCAAGATCAATGCTGACATAATCTACTCTCTTTGACGAGGTTCAGTTGTGCATGGGTCCATTGATCTTGGGTTAAACATTGCTCTGAAAAGCAATAGCACTGCTCAAATATATTCTATGCAACAGAAAGCACCACAGCTAGAACAATAAAGAGTTTTGTATTTACAGTTATCAATATATTGAAATTTAGCAAACTTAAAAACAGCTGCTATGTTAAAAAATTATAAACTATACTTAAAGTGACAGTCAAGTCCAAAAAAAAATATTTTAATGATTCAAAAAGGGCATGTAATTTTAAACAACTTTCCAATTTACTTTTATCACCAATTGTCCTTTGTTTTGTTTTCTTGGTATTCTTAGTTGAAAGCTAAAACTAGGAGGTTCATATGCTAATTTCTTAGACCTTAAAGGCCGCCTCTAATCTAAAAGCATTTTGAGAGTTTTTAACCACTAGAGGGCGTTAGTTCATGTGTTCCATATAAATAACATTAAGCTCACGCACGTGAAGTTACCTATTTATTTATTTATAAAATATTTTACCAGGAAGGATTCATTGAGATTTTTCTCGTTTTCAAGTATGTCCTGGGTAAATGAGTGAGCACTGATTGGATAAAATGCAAGTCTGTCAAAAGAACTGAAATAAGGGGGCAGTTTGCAGAGGTTTATATACAAGGTAATCACAGAGGCAAAAAGTATATTAATGTAACCGTGTTGGTTATGCAAAGCTGGGGAATGGGTAATAAAGGGATTATCTATCTTTTTAAACAACAAAAATTCTGGTGTTGACTTTAAAGAAAAAAAATACATAGAAATATAAAGTTGTCATCAATGTGCATGGACATTGTAGAGATTAATTAGTCCACTTGGCCATCATTTCTGTGTCATCCAAAAAAAATCCAAAAAATAATCTGGTAGTCATGACACTATTTTTCCTTTTTTATGTCATATTTATTTTACTCTAGTACATTGTTTCTAATAAATGGAAAAGGGTTCAACACAGTTAAACTCAGCTTTAGACAATCAATTCACCAATCTGTGGTAGCATATATGCATAGCTGCCAATCACTGGCCGTGTTCAGTTTATGTTCAAGAAAAAGTGCAATGATAAAATGCTAATTTGCATTTTAGTATCACTCATTTAAGTCGCTTTATACTCAAACTGTTCTATCATATTATAAAGAGAATAATTGTATATAAAGTATTATTGAATACATCGTAGATACATTTTTAAAATTGGGAGATTTATAAACTGTAAATTTAGCACATAAAAACAATTGCTAACAGTGCATTATACAAGATGTTTGATTTTAGCATTTCCATGGTAACAAAATAACCTTTGAACATTGAGCTGCCCTCTTTGGGGAATCCTGAAGTATATTTGCAAGGTTATTGTCATTTGGAAAAAATAGACTGTATTCTTGAACAGGGAGAGACACTTTCTTTCCAACCCCAAGGTGACAGTATTATTGTCCTCATCAATCTAAAATAATTTTTTTTGCAAAACATTAAAAGAACACCACTATCATCTTTCTGTAGGGCTTTACTGCATACCAGAATACTTCAAGAACTGTAGTATGTTTGGGTTTGTAAGAATAATTTTTAGTGCTCTATTTTGCCATGCCCATTTTTTTATTTTTCTTGACGATTAATGATACTTTGCAAGGTGATTTTGATTTTATAAATTATATTCATATTTGTATCAGTTAATATATCTATCATCTATCTATCTATCTATCTATCTATCTATCTATCTATCTATCTATCAATCTCTATATATCTATATATATACTATATATATATATATATATATATATATATATATATATATATATATAAGTGTCTGTGCACTACCAAGCAATTAATACAAAGGAAAAATACACATACAAAGGTATATATATTAAATTAGTGAAAAGAAAAATTTAATATGCATCGATTTCAAATGTATAAAAAACATTTCATATGCAGTGCATAATTCTTCAAGGATGTAAAATGTAAATCCACCAGGTAGGCCGATAGTGGCTAGCACCAATTACATTTTTAAACCACTTTCAATCTTTTTAGACAAACTATTGCGCCCTATGTTGGAAAGTGTCCCCTCATTTCTGGAAGACACTTCAGATTTCTTACATAACATCAAGAATCTACAGGTCAGTAATGACTCAATCTTAGTAACTTTTGACAATAAAAGTCTATATACATCTATACCTCACAAGGAGCATCTCAAATGCATTGGTGACCAACTTAATACCATGAAGTTGTATTTCCCTAGGAAATGGATGTTTATCATGGACCTTCTGGAGATAGTGTTGACAAGGAATTATTTCCTCTTTGAGGATTCATTTTATTTACAGATGAAGGGCACAGCAATGGGGCCAATATGGCCCTCATATACGCTACACAAATTTGAACATAAATTTCTATACAACCATTGTAACTTTAAGAAATATTGCAAACTTTGGAAAAGGTACATTGATGACGTCTTTATAATTTGAACAGGGGACGTTAGTTCTCTGTTAAAGTTCTTTGATTAACCTAATAAATTTAATCCAAACCTCCAATTTACTGTGGTGTATGATCATTACACTCAAAACTTTTTGGATATTACAATAACAAGGGTGAATGATTCCTTGTCAACAGATGTATTCAGAAAGCAGACTGATAGGAATAACCTTTTGGAATTTACTAGTTTTCATTCTCCACAGACTTTAAAGAGCCTTCCTTTCACCCAGCTTCTGAGAGCAAAAAGGATCATCATTGATGAGTCATGATTGAACCAACAATTCAATAACTTTTTCAGTAGGTTTGAAAGTAGAGGTTATCCAATTGATTTATTGGAAACACACAAGACCAAAGTAGAACAGATCCCCTGTGAACAACTTATTCACAGAAAATCTAAGAAACAGACACTGAGTGACAGAATTCCATTTGTTGTATCATACGGGTATCACATAAAACCATTGAAATTTTTTAAAGATTTACCCCATCACCGTAACACCTCACCCATGAACCGAAAGTCCCTCAGCGTTATGGCCGCACCACTGCGAAGGCCCAGCCATTGCCATGGTTACCAGATGCGGTGTGACAAAAAACAAGACAGGGAACAGTATTTACAAACATAGTATATTGCGATCAGCTTTAAGTCATTATACACCAGTACTATTAGAAAAATGGCTCTTCTAGCAAGTACAACATAACTCAGACTATTCACAGTGATGTACACACATCTAACCTGATCGCTATGTAAATATAATATCATCAGCCCTAAATTTAATTGCAGAATACAAGGGACAATGTTACAAATCCTATAATCATATGCGGTCATAGATAGAAAAACAAATAAATTAAACAAAATGTCCATTAAATTAAACATTTCTGAATTTAATAGCATAGCTACAAATTAGGCAGAAAATATTGGGACAAAAAGTAAAAACAAAACAAAATAAAACAAAAATAATAAAGATAAATACAAAACAACACATAGAGCATCCTAACTTCATACTCTGTCAAAGAGCCCATCCTAGTGTCTGAACATCAATCAGGGCAACATCATATACCTACAAACATTCAGTTAAATTAGCCTGACTTAACCAATATATATTGTTCAAAGAAAGCAGTGCCAATCCAGATGTGTATTCAACCTCCTGGGCACCAAGGTACCCAGGTTGAATATCCACCTGGTTTCTCACTGCAATAGCAATTTATCTCTGCCCCCCCCCCACTCTAGCCAGAGGGGGAATCTGATCGATAATCACATACCTCAAATCTGAAACGTTATGGCCAAACATCGCAAAATGACGAGCCACTGGCTGTTCTGACTCCTGTTTTTATGGCTGCTCTAATTGAAGTACGATTGGCCATACGAGTCCGGAGGTCATCTACCGTTTTTCCGACATAGAATAACCCACAAGGACAATGTAACAAATATACAATAATTGTAGTAGTGCAGGTTACTCTATACCAGATCTCAAATCGTTTATTTGTTCCAGGATGAGTGAAAAATCTGGTATTTTGGAGACCATTGCATATGGTACAATCACCTGTAGCACCCAGATTTAACCTGTTGTAACCATGTAGTAGTCCTGTAACTCTGTACTGGGTCCACCTTTACCAGAATGTCCCTGATAGATCTTGACCTTCTATATTCAAATTTGGGGTGTTGCATCTGTTTAAAAGGTAGATTCTTGTTGGACTCCACAATATGCCATTCTTGTTTTACTAAATTATGCAGTTGTATATGCTGTGGTCAGGATCATTCTATCCTCCTGTTCCTGTTGTTTTATGGTGGCAAGAGCCACTTCCTGAGCCATATTCTTGAAAGTGTTATAATGTTGCTGAATGTGTTTCTCCATGTAGCCACACTGTAGAAATCTGTGTTACGGTGATGGGGTATAAAGGGAGAGGTATGTAATGCGTTATGTTTATGGTCTGAGGACCCCCGAAACGTCACTATGTTTAAATAAACTAAGATTTATTGTTGTTGAAGACCCGGTGAGTGCTTTCTGCTTGCAAACTGTATATATGTATGTGTATATATATATATATATATATATATATATATAATAATTATGTAACTATATAAAAAAAATACCTGAAATAAAGCAAGTTCAAGAAAATAGCAGGATTTAAACAAGGCAGGATAATGTGCAAGGAGATACTAACAATGTCTAGGCACAACATTCAGAGGAGAGATTATAATAGTCACACTCCAGGCAATGTTAGGATAATTATTCTAGACAGTCACAATATGGTTAATAAATAATTGTACATAGGCATACAAGAGGAAAGTGTGCCGAGCCATGTGTTATAATTCAAAGATCACCACCTTTTAAAGTGACTATAAATTGTTTGTGAACTTACATATCCCTATTCACATCTATGTTACTTAAAAATACACAGTCATGGAATCACACACATTAACTTAAAAACACTCAACTAACGTTATATCTGCCATCATAATGCCTTTATCAATTTGGGAAAGTCAACCAATTTCTAATATTGCAGCGACTTGCTCGTGACAAATTTAGCTAAGCTCCTACAATGCGGGAGCCAAAACTAACATTAGCATTAACATAGTAAGTGCCGCAGTTAATACGAAACCTTCCTCTGCATAATTTTCCCAAGTATCGAAATATATCTAAATATTAATAGCATACGGTTGGCAATTAAAAAAGGAGAGATAAGACTCTCCAGAGATCCCCTGACAGATGTTTCACATAACTCTTCCTCAGAGGTGTTTGTGGATTCCTTTTCTTTAAACATCCAAACCATTACAAGCCCAGATGTAGATAAATTCAGAATGTTCTGAGCCAATGAACAAATGGCACACTTTTTCTAACCATGTTACCCTGGAAATTTTGAATTGTATGTTTTTAGAAGGTTGTGGACTAAAGTTTGACTTTTACTTATGGCTTGGATGGTTGTCATTGCTTCTGGAAGTGCAGGAATAATTTGAAAGTGTCATGTTATTTTGCTGCTGTGACAAGGCAGATTTCTTTGCCCCCAGAATTCAACAGTGCGGCAGCAATTCTGATGCCATTGCTGAAGAGTGCGTACAGGTGACAAGCAAATGAGCAGACTTAAAGGGATAGTAAACACCAAAAATCTTATTGTTTAAAAAGATAGTTAATCCCTTTATTTACCATTCCCTAGTTTTGCATAACCAGCATTGTTATAGAAATATACTTTTTACCTCTGTAATTACCTTGTTTCTATACTTCTGCAGACTGCCTCCTTATCTCAGATATTTTGACAGACTTGCATCTCAGGCAATTAGTGCTGACTCCACATGCATGAGCACAATTTTATTTATATGAAACACATGAACTAAAGCCATCTAGCTGTGAAAAACTGTCAAATGCATTCAGATAAGAGGCGGCCTTCAAGGGCTTAGATATTAGCATATGAGCCTACTTAGGTTTAGCTTTCAACTAAGAATACCAAGGGAACAATGCAAATTTGATGATTAAAGTAAATTAGAAAGTTGTTTAAAATAGCATGCCCTATCTGAATCATGAAAGTTTAATTTGGACTTTCCCTTTAAATTTCATTGTTATAACACTTCATCAGATGTAAATAAACTGCACAAATAATGTATGGAACATAATTTGAACATCAGGTTTTTATATGCACAGTATGAGTAGAGTAGGTAACAATAAACAAATATAAGTAATAGGGGTAGATTTAACAAGCAGCGGATGCTGCAATCTACCCCCGTAGTTTCCAGATTGCTGGAAATATAAGTTAAGAAGCCTTAACTTATCCGCCACCTCTGAGGTGGCGGATAGCAATCATCCCGATCAGATACGATCGGGATGATTGACATCCCCTGCTAGCGGCCGATTGTCCGCAAATCTGCAGGGGTGGCATTGCACAAGCATTTCACTAGGAAAGCTTGTGCAATGTTAAATGCTGACAGCGTATGCTGTTGGCATTTAGCGATGTTAAGCGGACATGACCCGCTACAGCAGATCATGTCTGTCCGACATTTAGTTAATCAACCCCTAGTCTTTGCTTACAGGCTTCTGAATTTGATAAATGAAAAAAGAAAAAAACAACAAAAACAAACATAACAATCAATGCAAAGTCTTTCACATGAAAACTGTTTAATATCTTAGAAACTATATAACCAATTCATTTTGTTTTGTCATTTTGTAGTGATTATAAAATCAAATTCATGCCGAATTTCAACCAAATATGGGTCTAATGATAAGTTTACATCTATCATTTTGGAGGTAGCTTTTTTAACGGATTCCCAATATGTTTGTATCTGGGGCATGTCCACCAGATGTTCAACATATTGCCTATTGATTTCTTGCATCTCCAGCATTTATCGTTGGCAGAGGCGAATAGTTTATTTATTATCGAAGGAGTCAGGTACCATCTTTGAATAATCTTTATATTAGTCTCTATGATTTTGCTAGAGGAGGAGACCTTAGTCACGTTTGAGAAAATATGAGCCATATCCATATGCAATATATCTATATTGAGTTCATCAGTCCATCCGTCTATGAAGTATGGGGTGTGTCTGGGAGGGTTTGTTTGTAGTAGTGAGTTTACCAGTGAGAGGATGCGTTGATATGCTAATTTCTAAGCCCTTGAAGGCTGCCTCTTTTGCATTTTGGTATTTTTTTACAACTAGAGGGCGTTAGTTCATGTGTGCCTTATAGATAACATTGTGCTCACACACATGGAGTTACCTAGGAGTCAGCACTGATTGGCTAAAATGCAAGTCTGTCAGAAGAACTGCAATAAAGGGCAATCTGCAGAGGCTTAGATACAAGGTAATCACAGAGCTAAAAAGTATATTAATATAACTGTGTTGGTTATGCAAAATTAGGGAATGGGTAACGGGATTATCTATCTTTTTAAACAATAACAATTCTGGTGTAGCCTGTTCCTTTAATTCTTCTTGTAATACGGGAGTGCTCCCTCACTTGTTTCTTGGATCTGGATAGCAACACATTTTGTTTTGTTTATCATAAAGACAGATACACATTTTTCTTCCATTCATGAAAGAAATAGCTATGCCTAATAATTATCTAAGAATTACTGTTTCTCTCCTAGGCAATGCTAGCATCAATATTTTCAGAACCTTCAGAGCTAAAATTAGGCTATGACATTTTTTTTAAAGTTTGGTATTTAAATAATTGCCTGTGGAACTATTCTTCAGAAGAAAGATACATTTTTTGGAAACTTACATATTTGATAAATATGCATACAAATTACTCCCATGATATGCTCAATGTGTATAGTTTATGGATCAGAATAATATAATTTACTTTAGGTGAAATATAGACATAAGTTAAAATAACTAAGAAAAAGATAAATATTGATAAAAGGGGGAGAAAGTACGAAAACAAGTTAGAATTGAATGTTGAGCTACCTTGACAAATAGGAAACAATGGTGCTTTGAAAATAGCATGTTGTCTTTGTATGCCACTAACATACTGCCTGTGGTATTTAAATGACATCAATGTGCCACAACCATAATTTAGCCCATCAAATGGCATAGAGGACTGCAACATATTGACAAAAAAGTTTAAGAGTTTAACTAATTTGAACTCGAGAACTAGGAGAGGGAGGAAGGTCCCACAGCATGGGTAACCCTAATCCCAACCTACTCTAACTGCAGTACCATACTCATCCAACTAACCTTAACTATAACCTCCTCCCATAACATGTTATTAAAACTTTTAATTAGATTTAAATATAAGCATTATTGCTAAATCACACTAAAAAAAAAAATCGGTGACATCAATTATAGTAAGTTTTTTTATTTCATTTTTTTAGGAGGTATCATAGATGTGGAATCTGATCAAATACCAGTGATGGTTACTAACAGAAGCTCATGTGGATGGTTACATTGTGGGAGTATGCAAGAGGAGGTTGAAAAGGGTTTTGCAGTGAAGGAGAGCACATTTAGGGTTATGCACATTGAGGTCATTATGGTATTGTGGAAAAGGATGGTATTAGATAGAGTTAATGGTGGAGGGGATCAAGAGAGCGAATATAGGGTACAATAGGATGACTTAATAATTAGGGTTAACAGATATAATGGAATTGGGTCAGTGGGGGATTTGGGATAGAGCATGGTTAGCTTTTTTATGTAGATCTGGGATAGTGTCATGTGAGTTACGGTATTCTCCAGTGATGAGCCTGGAAGAAGCCCCAACAGATTCCTATTGGGGGGTAAAAAAGTGAGTGTGTATGAACGTCCTTTGTATATGTTAATGCTGGATGCCCATGCTGCTGTTCAAGTTATTTGTGGATTTCTTGAGTAAAAACACGGACTTGTAACCAATTCCCTGTCAGAGTGTTCTGTGCTCTTGGGCGTGTGAACTGTGGGAAATGCTACAGGTTGGTAGTATGGATGCCGGCATATGAAGGACATGTCAATGGGTACCATCACTGCTATATGCATTTGTGTGCTGCCGGTGACCAGGAACATTTAGTAGGGGATTAAAAACATACACTGTGATAATGGTATTGATTTACTTCCTTATTACAATAGATTCCCAGCCACTATTAATCTCATGAAATATAAGCTTTCTTTACTCCCCACTTTTTTTTTACTTTTTGCTTAGAAGCTGGCATAGATTCCTAAATACACCAGCTCAGGCACTACCCACTCTCTAGGAGTAGGGTCTGATGTAGGCTTGGGTTTTGCCAGGTTCCCTAGCTGGCAGTGGTTTGTTTATTTTCAGCATGGGATGTCCGAAGTCCTGAAGTTAGCCTTTTGCTAGCTCGCTAACTTTTTACTTTCAAATTGTAATACCAGCTCTAAACGAGAGCAATATTTTTTTTTACCTTGAGCGCAGTTAGTGCTCATGAGCAATTCAAAATTACCACTGCACTTGTAATCTGGCCCATGGTGTTCTATCACCATGGTGTTCTATCATTAAGAGACATGAAAGTCTATTGTTACAAGATTTTTTCATAGTGGATCCATTTTATCTTGCATGAATTAAGACTATGCAGATGTTAGTGTGACTAATTTGCATAATTGAATGGGCGTATGCATGCATGTGTGTGGCAAAAGAAAGATATCATTTTAAGATTGAAAAATGGCAGCACTATGAAGCCTCAAAAAAAAAGGTTAACGTTAACTTTTATTATGAAAACACAAAATCAAAAACAGCCAGCAAATACCCTGATGCGTTTCATGCCTATGACGGGCAAATTTTCGCTTCCGGCTCACTCGGTTGGTTTTGGTGTCCACTCCTCACAGCTGTGTATGAGTCTTTTGATTGCACTCAATTTCCGTCTAGATGCCGAAGATCAAAACAGGATCTGCAGTGGTGGTCTTTGCAGCAAAAGAAAAATATAATCAAGAGGATAAGATAAAACCTAAATTTGATAAAGAGTGAGATTACTTGAAAGGAAAAGGGATAGTTAATCAGGAGCATAAAAAGAGTAAAAGTAAGAGAGTATTACATTTATAAGGTGGGAAAATATCAATATGATTTACTAGTCAAGGGTTTTTAATCTACTAGCTCAGAGGCAACAAATAGGAAAAAGTTAATTTTGTTTATTAGCCCCCAGCAATTTCGTTCTCATCTGAGACTAGTGGAAATTTCAAGCCCTAATTGATTCAATGGAAAAGATCTGCAATATAAAATTAATTAACGATGAACTTATATGACTTAATAAAGGTAACATAAATAAAGGACAAGTGGTAAAATAGGTTTTGAGGGTGTGAAAGAAGACATTAATAAAGTAGGGGGTGAGAGAATGAGGTGTGATGGGCAGGTGGTCAAGTTAATAGATGGTTGGGAAGTCAAATAAATGACGGAGGTGGTTTGTCACAAAATAAGGAGAGGGAAAATAAACATAAAAGAGAAGTAATGTTATAAAGAAATTAGTGGTGGGATGAAATCAATAAATGAGTGGAAGATTATTTAAATAAAGGAGGAATGCAAAGAAAAAAAATTAAAAGGGGCATTATATCGTAATTGTTTTCCCTCTAATATGTCTAAAAAAAAATTTTTTTACTTGTTGGAGTGTATTAAATTCTTTACAAAACAATTTATTTTTGTGACTACAAAAACTCAGTTGCTTGCCTTTAAGGATAGTAGTCAACCCCTTCACTGCCAGGACTTTCAGCGGAAAAACTTGCCCAAAATACCGGAGAATGTTCAGCATTTTTGCTATCACCCCATTTAAACAGAAATAGAGCCTTGTTTTTTTTATTTACCTGTCAAAACTATACATAAATATTTTTTTAAGTAGAAAAACCAAAATATTGATCTAGGCCCATGTTGGTATATTTCATGCCACCATTTCACTGTCAGCCAAATGCGATCAAATAAAAAAAAAGTAATTTTTTCTCAAAACTTTGGGTTTCTCACTAAAATTATTTACATACTGCTTGTGCAATCATGGCACAAATGGTTGTAAAAGCATCTCTGGGATCCCCTTTGTTCAGTAATAGCAGAAATATATGGTTTTGCCATTACTTTTCGGTAATTAGAAGGCCACTAATTGCAGATGCGCAGAACACTTCTATTATTCCCAACAGTGAAGGGGTTAATTAGGAAGCCTGCAGGGTTAATTTTAGCTTTAGTGACACTTCCCACGCCCTAATCCCTCCCAAACAGCTCTCTTCCCTCCCCCACCCCCCACTGGTCACCCCCATCTTTAGTACTGGCAGACAGTCTGACAATAAAAAAAAATAAAACTTTTTTTTTAAATATATTTTCTTTTATGCAGTGTAGGATCACCCTAACCCTCCAACCTCCCTGATCCCCCTCCCCTCAAACATCTCTCTAAACCTCCCTTGCCCTAACTATTGCCACCATCTTAGGGACTGGCAGCTGTCTGCCAGTACCTATAAACCCCTTTATTTATTTATTATTATTTTTTTCTGTAGTGTAGTGGTCCCACCACCTCCCCCCTCCCGCGATCGCCATTTAGTACCCCACCCCGCACCCCCAAACCACTTTTCTGCAGTGTAGCTGCCCCATCCCTCCCTGTCCTTTTAAAAAAAAAAATCTGTAGCTTAGGGCCCCCCTCTGCTGCTGAGCCGCCCACCACCCGCCTCCCATCCACACCTCCCGCTGGCACCAGCAGAAGATCGTTACAGATGGTAACACACACAGTGACTGTCACGTCTGTAATGATCAGGCATCTGCCCTCATATGGAGGCGGAGCACAGATCGCGCTCTGGCTCCATATGTGGCAGATGTCTGAAGCTTCAGGAGCTCCAGCTCTCGGCTGTTAAGTTGTGCTGGAGCTTCCTGAAGCAAAGACGTATATATACGTCTTGCAGTATGACAGGCAAAAGACTGCAAGCCGTATATATATATACGTCTTATTGGGTTAAGGGATTTAGGTTAGTATTGATGGCATTGACAAAAGGGGATAAATCTAAATTGGGATAAAAGTAAATAAAAATTAAATAAGGTGGGATATACCTGAAGATTCATATAATGCACTTTGCAAAAATAATGTAAAATTATGCAGAGAATCCAGTGTAATATGTTATGATAGCTGCTGTGTAATATCAGAAGTAATTAAGGCTCTTTAGGCTTGTAAAAGGCTTCTAAGATTCTATATAAATTGTCTCCAGTACTATAGAGCCACCATCCTAATTCTATAAAAGCAGTTTTTATTTCCAAGAATATCCCCTGCTTTTAAGAATGTAAAAAGGATGAACACATTACAAAAGGACTCACAAAAAAATCATAATTTGAAAATTGTATAAAAAAATAAATAAATATCGAAATAAAAATATGCTGTTAAAATTGCATTGTTTGGCTTCCTGTGTACGTTGAATGCGGATGTGACTCAAGTGCAGGAGGCTCTGGCTAGAGGGTGTAACTGGGATACACGGTGCAATATACTGACCGGCTGCACTAAAGGAAAGCCGAATCACTCAGTTTATGGTGCAGGGGGCACAGCCAGTCGTGGCAGTGTTTTGAGTTTATTGAATCGCCCTGGGAGCTGTGTGTTGGAGGCCAGGAAGATGGGGCTTCTTAGCGCACCCACAAACATCCCCTGCACAATTTGTTGAGTGGCATTGCTGAGTCTCGTGGCAGAGGACTGAATTGGGCCATCTGAGAATTGTCACTGCTGCGGCTTAGATGCCATTCCGAGGAAAAATAGGTACTCAGGCCGGTTGCACAGATTGTTGGCTTAATGCCTAATTAGTCATAGGAAGACACCTGAAGGACTTTTGTTTGCGTCCTAGATTGGCTTAGACCTTAGTAATTGCTGGAGTTTATAATAATATAAAAAGAACTGAGGACTCTATCTTCATCAAGGATTATAAGGATATTGGGTTAATGAGTCTGAGGTACCTAGGACGGGTATAAAGGAATAATTTCTGCTTTTTCTAATTTGAGTAGCAGGAGTGAAAACTGCAATATTTCTTTCAGCAGAGGCATTGGTGAATATGCTGATGTATGATCTTTTTCTCCATGATAACCCCAGTGAAGAAAGCCTTACCTGTAGAGGAGTCAGAAAAGAAAATATATTTTTTAGATTACTAAAACAGCTGAAATACAAATTTACAGCATTGTCTACAGTGTTTTGCAGCCGAAAAACTGTTGTTCCATGTTCCTTGTTGTCAATTAAAGCTGTAGCGGTTGAACTCTATGGCTTTACCTCAGTCAAGAAATCCATTTGTATTCCTCCAATGTGTTTAGGAACTATGACCACACTATAAAATGGTGCTTGAGTGTTCTGTCTCACATATGTTTTTTCAGGGTGACATGTTCTATTCAGGAACAATAGCAGGATTGCCTTAACAGCCTTTTGGAATAAAGTGTAGAATACCTACTTTTCAGCAGAACTAACTTCATGAATGGTTATTTCATATTATACTTCAGTTCAATATAAATGGAGAAAAAGCTAAAGGACTGTATCTCTTTCTCATATACAAATTTAGAAAATAAGACTTTACTGTGTTAAAGAGACAGGGAACTCCAACATTTTCTTTTGTGATTCGGAGAGAACATACAATTTTCCAATTTACTTATATTATTAAGTTTGCTTAATTCTTTTGTAAACATTTGCTAAAGTGACATGGGCAGCTAGCTGAACACATCTAGTTAGCCAATCACAAGAGACAAATCGGTGAAGGCACCAATCAGCAGGTAGCTCCCACTAATGTAGGATATGTGTGTATGCTTTTTCATCATGGGATACCAAGAGAACAAAGCACATTTGAAAATAGAAGTGCATTTAAAGGTGTCTTAAAATTACATGCTCTTTCTTTTTTTCTTTTTTGCTCTTTCTGATTCATACAAGTTTAATTTTTATTTTCCTATCCCTTTAAACTTGGTATATAAGGCTGAAAAACAATAAAAGAATAATAATCAGAGATATAATAGATATTGCTGGAACATTGTTACCCAACTGCAGTGGTTTAAACTGCAGAGCTGTATAAGATTGTATATTAGAATATTTTGCATGTTTTAGTGTTGTTGACTTGGGGGGGATATTTATCAAGCCGTCAACCGTAAATACGCTGGAATTCCGCAGCGTAATTGTGGCGAGCTTGATTAAACCTAGTTATCAAAGCCTACAGACCGGCAAAAGTTGAAATCTGTGACGTAACATACGATCCGCCGGTCTCAATCCAACACAGATCGATGCTTACGTCATTACAGATGTTCCAAATACACATTTGGCACTATTTGACACTTTTTCAAAGTTATCAAATAGTTAACCGGTACGCTCACGGCTATTCCAGCCCAGCATTCCTGGTTTTCAATCCACCACCCTGGAGGCCACAGATGCCATAGAAATCAATGGGAGTCTGAAAGCAGCGAAAGCTTATGTTCGATGCTGCCAGATATCCCATTGATTTCTATGGTAGAAAACCAGTTACGTTTACACCCTATTATAAACCCCGAGTTTAAACACACCTAATCTGCTGCCTGACATCGCCGCAACCTAAATAAAATGTATTAACCCCTATCCCGCTACTCCCTGACACCGCCACAACCTAAATAAAAGTATTACCCCTATTCTGCCGCTTCCGGACCCCACCGCAACTAAATAAATGTATTAACCCCTATTCCGCCACTCCCGGACCCCACCGCAACTAAATAAATTTATTAACCCCTATTCCGCCACTCCTGGACCCCACCGCAACTAAATAAATATATTAACCCCTATTCCGCCTCTCCCGGACCCCACCGCAACTAAATAAACATATTAACCCCTAAACCTCTGGCCTCCCACATCACTACCACTAACTATACCTATTAACCCCTAAACCGCCAGCCCCCCACATCGCCATAAACTAAATTAAGCTATTAACCCCTAAACCTAACAACCCGCTAACTTTACATTAAAATTACAACATCCCTATCTTATAATAAATTAAAACTTACCTATATTTATTTAGTGTTAGTGATGTTGGAGGCCAGAGGTTTAGGGGTTAATAACTTTAGTATAGTGGTGGTGACATTGGGGACGGCAGATTAGGGGTTAATAACTGTAATGTAGGTGGCAGGGATGTTAAGGGCGGCAGATTAGAGGTGTTTAGACGTGGTTTTTATGTTAGGGTGTTAGGTTTAAACATAACTTTTTCTTTCCCCATAGACATCAACGGGGCTGCGTTACGGAGCTTTTGTTTCCGCGATCCCAGGTGTTAGGCTTTTTTTTTTGCCGGCTCTCCCCATTGATGTCTATGGGGAAATCATGCACAAGCATGTCAAAGCAGCGCTTGTATTTGGGTGAAGCATAGAGCTCAACACCACCTTATCGCCCGCGCAAGCCTGCTTTTTGTAAACCTATAATAGCAGCGCTATAGGGAGGTTAAATACTGCCGCTTTTGTGGCGGTCGTTAATTTCCCTATAGCGCTCAAAACTTGTAATCCAGCTGTCTGTTATTTAAAATAACCCCCTCAGAGTTCAATAAATGAATGCGTTATAATTTAAAAAATTGATTCACGTGACACTAACACATATATAGTTACTAACCAGTATAAAACTATAACTGCAATACGTTTTAATTGCTGCTTAACAGCTAAGCTCTGGTCAAGTAAGTGTCTACAAATAAACACCCCTTATTAAGGCAATAGTGGACAGCAAACAAGGGATGCAAGATGTATCTGATTCTACTGAATTGGCATAACTAGCTAATTTACCTGATTAAAGTTTCGATCTAACAAAGCTAATTTTTTTTTACAGTGACAAGACTGGATAAGTCTTTATTCCTTAATAATACAATTTTTGCAGGGAACTGTTTTACTACTACAGAAAATAAAAAATGTTATATTTGTTTAACAGAGCAAAGATGTTCTCATGAGACTTATAAGCCTTCTCATCCTGAATTAACAGTAACGTGAAGTTGCAGGTTGCAGCGCTGTGGAATCTGTTGGCGCTCTACAAATAACTGATAATAATAATAATAATAATAATAATAATAATAATAATATGAGATCTACATTCCTCAGTTGTGCAGAGAGGCCAAATGTCCTGCCTGGAACAAAAGAAGAAATTTTTTTTTTTTTCTGAATAAATATATTTTTTCCAGTATCCCCCCTACTGGAAAAATTATATTTATTCAGTCAACCAAAAAAGGTCCAAACCAGACTGTGTTTGGAAAGAATAAAAAAGCATTTTTTTTTTTATTGCGGTAGAGTCTAGATGCCTGGCATACCCCTTTGCACTTATTCCTAAGTGCCTGCAGGTGCCGCTCACACCCAGCACCTTTCCTAATCACACAACTTTTGCTGTGTGAGTGAGAAGCAGGAAAAAAAGCAGCCCTAAAAAGGGCTTTTTGGGGTGCTGTCCTTACAGCAGAGATCAGATGAGTCCTTCAGGACTGTAGTGGACACTGAATACACTAGCCTAGCTATAGATTTCCCTACTAAATCAGCAGCAGCTACACTGTCCCTCCTCTCACTAAGAATGCAGCTTCCGAATGAATCTAAAATGGATGCTGTCCAGGAGGTGGGAGGGTCTGGGAGGGAGGGTCTGCTGCTGATTGGATGGAATGTGCCTGCTGACTGTGAGGTACAGGGTGAAAGTATTACTCAATGATGACGAATAGGGGGCGGATCGAACATCGCATATGTTCGCCCGCCGCGGCAAACGCGAACATGCTATGTTCGCCGGGAACTATTCGCCAGCGAACAATTCGTGACATCACTATATAATAGTGTTGCTTGTCAATGGTAAGGTGTGAAACATATCAGACTTGCTATTGTGCTGTATTTTCTAACTGATCCAGAAAAGTTAATATATTTTTTACTTTGCTTTGCACTTGGATATTAAGGACTCTTGTGTGGTGAATGTCTGCCCAATGTTTGGCTAAGCACCTTACCTAGTTGATATAGCCCATACACAGTAGGTGCGTGTGCTAATTTGAAGCTCTCCCGAGACTGTGGAGGAACGCTGGAGCAGTCACGTTATCCTATATTTTACTTTAACTTTGCTCATGTATTTTCTGCTACAGCAAAAGTCAGTTAAAATCCTTTTGAAAAACCCTTGGGAAAAAAAGCTGATGCACTGAGATCTCTGAAAATTTACATTTTGGTTACTAGTTTGATAATGTAGCATTTTATTTAAATTGAAGCCATTCAGAAAGTAATTTGTATATTGAACAACATTTTGCCTGACATGGGTGTCTAGAGTGGTGGTGGGGGGAGGAGGCCAATTCCACCCTGGCAATTTGCTCTTTATATCTCATCTTAAGCACCCACCAGAGTGACCCTTTAGATGCCATTGAACAACCATTTTTTTTAATGATATCTAGCACCATGTCTACAACACGGAACTCACACCTACTGAGAAAGTTGCCATTGATAAAACTATGTTCAGGGCATTTTCTCACCATCTTGTTCCTCATGTTTTCACCAGCTTCATTATCAAATGAAAATTACATTCTACAGCATTCCTTATGACATATATATATATATATATATATATATATATATATATATATATATATATATATATATATATATATATATATACACATACAGGAGCTATCTATAAACTTGAAGAAGCTACAGTAGGTAACTTTTATTATGGAAACCAGCCAAATACTAGACAGGCTACCTGGCAGGTATATTCTAATAATAGTATGGACCATTTTTGCAAGCCCTTTTGCAAGCAGAAGAAACATCTAAGAAATGCTTGTGCATGATGGGGTTAGTGAGTTTCATACTGACACGAGGCTAGAACATAGCTGGGACACGTGAGTACATTATTGCTTTGAAATAAAAGTGTGTAGTGCTTTAAAGATTTGTTTGAATTGAAATAATAGTTCTAGTGCTAGAATTCATAGCCATTAACAGATTAACAGGGCTGTGTTTTTTTCTTATCTTTTATACAGATTTTGCATAAAATAATTATACAATTTGTAAAGATATGTCAATTCAGCATTGTAATCATCTAAACATTTTCCCCATAGTTCTACTATTTAGCTGAAAGGACATTATCAATATTTTTCTTTGTTTCATCTAAAAGAGGGATTTTTTTATATGTATAAAAACATGTTCCTATCCTGAATAAAGCAAAGATATCTTGTTAAACGTGCAGAAGTGTGTTCCTTTCCACCAGTGAAGCAGAGGCAGTTTTCCTTATTAACCAGTGGGGACTAATAGGAAGTACAAAACCAACACAGCACTTTTTTTTTTTTAACATGAGTAAATTGTCCCTTTAACATACTTAAAGGGACATTGTACACTAGATTTTTCTTTGCATAAATCTTTTGTAGATGATCCATTTATATAGCCCATATGGGTGTGATTTTGTAAAAATGTATAGTTTTGCTAATTTTTGAATAGCATTGTGCTGATTTTCAGACTCCTAACCAAGCCCCATAGTATCAGATGTATACTGAAGCATACAGACTTCCTATTGCTTCTGTTTGCAATGCATAATGGGTCTTTTCATATGCAGGGGGGGGGGGGAGGATTGCTCTTTCAGTGGGTGTCCCTGACTTAACCTAATCAACAGTGCTAAATTGGGAGCATCTAGGTACGTTTTTAAAAGGTTTAAAACTGTTTTTTTTATATCAGTATCTGTGCCTATTATTCTTTATAGTAGTGTCTCTTACATACAGTTGAATTAAAACTGGTGTATACTGTCCCTTTAAATTTTCATGAGCTATTTCCAGATCAACGTTTATTTGTTTGTTTTTATATTTTATCAAAGCAATAACAGATTTTTTTGCAGTTATGATTGTTGACTACACCGCAAATTCTCTAACAAAAGTTCCTTTTGGGTGGGGCACTTAGAAAAAATATTTGCAAAATTTGGCCCATGGCAAACTACAGTATATATGTAATCAGTCATGCTGGCATGTGATTTGCAATACCACTCCACCTACATGCACAAAGCCCTCTATTTTCTTGTGTAATTCAGATTACTGGCTGTATGAGGAATGCACTTTTTTTTTACCCTTTTTTTTTTTTATTTTTTTAACAGAACAACCCTTAAATCTGTAAATGTGAATATTGTGTTAAAGTGGTTCCACCTGCTGTTAAAGAAATGTAACAGTTTAACACACCAATGGTTTACTCTTTATTCTCAAGCAGTTTAGGAAGGATATGGTAAATATTTTGCAGTTCATGACTTTAACCCTTTATCCAATCTAAAGCAACATATAAGCACAAAGGAAGCTGGGTTCCTTTCAGATATTACTAACTATTGATCACTGCTGCATCTAATGGTCTGTATAGCAGCTTCAATAACATTGAAGGGACCATCTACTCCATAATTGTTATTGTTTATAAAGATATATAATCCCTTTATTACCCATTCCCCAGTTTTGCATAACCAGCACTGTTATATAAATTCACTTTTTACCTCTGTGATTACCTTGTATATAAGCCTGTGCAGACTGCCCCCTTATTTCAGTTCTTTTGACATACTTGCATTTTAGCCAATCAGTGACCTCTCATAAGTAACTCTAGGGGCTAGATTTAACAAGCAGCGGAGGCTGCTGTCTCCGCCCGAAGTTTCCGGCTCGCCAGAAACTGAAGTTAAAAAGCAGTGGTCGTAAGACTGCTGCTCCTTAACTTGTCCGCCAGCTTTTAGGTGGCGGACTGCAATCATCCCGATACGATCAGAATGATTGACACCCCCTGCTAGTGGACGATTGGCTGCAAATGTGCAGGGGGCGGCATTGCAAAAGCATTTCACAAGAAATGCTTGTGCAATTTTACATGCTGCCGGCATTTAATAAATGTCCGCCTGGCATTTAATAAATCTACCCCTAGGGGTGTGAACACAATGGTATCTATATGGCACACATGAACTAATGTCCTCTAGCTGTAAAAAAAACTGTCAAACGCATTCAGATAAGAGGATTTTTGCATTCCCCATAGAAGTCAATGTTGAAAAAAAACACCCATCGCGCAAACCAAATAGAATATTCGCATTAGTAAATGTAAAATTTTTACAGTAAATACATAGTTAAAATCTTTATTAAATATGAATATTGCATAAATATGTTTTATCATGTTTTCATCTAAATGGAAGGGCAGCCTTCAAGGGCTTAGAAATTACCTAGGTTTAGCCTTCAACAAATACTATAAAGAGAACAAATTAAATTTGATGATAAAAGTAAACTGGAAAAATTTTAAAATTGCATGCCCTATCTGAATCATGAAAGTTTAATTTTGACTTGACTGTCCCTTTAAACTTTTTTAGCGCAGCCTATACTTTTATTAATAGTGCTGGGAGTGCTATTAGTGAGTTCATTGTTCTTGTATTATATGTGGTGAGTTGACTGTTTAAGACCTGAAATAAACCCTTATTATTAATTGTATAGCAAAGAACTACATACGCATACTTGGCTTTGCGCGTGAGCAATAGTCTACATGTGCGACTATGGAAGTCTATATTCAGGGGCAGAACTACCATTGGTGCAGCAGATGCAATGACATTAGAGCCCAAGTGCTAGAGGGAGGGGGGAACAAAGCAACCAGTCTATACATAGACATATGCAAACTGTGCACAATCCTAATGCAGAGGAGCCTTTTATTAGTGCATGTTGCAGGTCCATCTATCTATACTTAAAGGGACATGAAACCCAAATTTTTTCTTTCATGACTTAGAAAGAGCATACAATTTTAAACAACTTTCTCATTTACTTCTATTATTTAATTTGCTTCATTTTCTTTATATTATTTGCTGAAAAGCATATCTAGATAGGCTCAGTAGCTGCTGATTGGTTGCTGCACATAGATGTCTTGTGTGATTGGCTCACCCATGTATATTGCTATTTCTTAAACAAAGGATATCTAAAGAATGAAACAAATTAGATAATAGAAGTAAATTGGAATGTTATTTAAAATTGTTTTATCTACCTGATTCATGAAAGAAAATTTTCGAGTTTAATATCCCTTTAAAATCACTATACAGTAGGAATGTGCATTCATTTTCAGTACCGCAAACTAATATCAAATTAAAAGAAAACAAAAAAATACTCATGAAATGTGTTAGCATTAATTTGTTTCCTTTAAATTCCTTTTACTTACTTTAATGAGCTCTGGAGAGTGCGGTAACCCTATCCTCTTCTTGCCAGATCCCTGGGCGTGCTAATAGAAGGCTTAGCATGCTCGGCCCCCAGGACCTGCACTAAATTTAGTGCAGGTTCTGGAGCCATATGAGCTAAGCCTCCTGTTAGCGCGCCCAAGGATCTGGCAAGAAGAGGATTTACATTAGTTTTAAACTAAACGAAAAATGAAAAGAGCAGGGAATGAGTATTTGGGGAAAACGAATGTCCTCAAATATTCGTTACAAAAGTTTTGTTTGTAACAAAAATGTCTTCCCTGCACACCCCTACTATACAGAGCAGCATGTATATTATTACTATCGCTTACTAATGATTTACCGTTGGGACCCAAAATAAAATTAGATGGCCTTTTCTTTCAAATGGATGAACTTAGAAGAAAGGACATTAAATTAGATTTGGACATAAAGACTTTCCTAATGTATAAACGACAGAAAAGGATCCCAAGAAGGTTAAGAATAAGGAAATTCCCCTCATTCTTGGTAACAGATGTGGACTTTATTAAAAAATGGAACTTGATATTGGATGCATGTTCCTTTGCATTAATAGACCTGCTAGTAGAATATAAGAAACAGCAAAGGAGAGAGTCCATCGATCACATTAAAACTGTGCAAAGAGATTTAAAAGTCTTTCAGATAGACAAAGATTTCAAAACATATGACAAAAAATTTGAAGATGACATGGCTAAGTTCACTAGGGAACTTTGGGCTTTCAAAAAACAGAAACTAGCCAGGGACAAAAGGGATTATGAATTTGATAAGGTCTATAGGTGGCAAAGTGCTGGGAGAGGTCAACGTCATATTAGTATGCATCAGAAAAATAGGATGGATGCCCTATCAAAGAAAAATAAAAAAGTGCAGTTCGCAGAGACAGACTATGACGTTGACACCTCCGAGCATGACTCAAGTGAGGAAGTAATGGAATTGGAAGGGATGTCAGTATTGGATGTACCACCAGAAGTTAGTGAAATCATGCCAAAAAACGAGTCACGCACAGGGACAAAACCCACAAGAAAAAAACTAGAAGGGGCAGTAGGGGGAGAAACAAGCAGAAGGGGGGGCAGAGGAAGATACCAGACACGAAACCAAATAAAGAAATATGCGTAAAAAATGTTGTAAATTTATCTAAATATGACTTAACAACAACAGAGGTAGAAGTACTGGGCCTAGGTTTAGGCTTCGCTCCCACAGCACATTTTGACCTGTTCATCACCGTCCATGATGTAAATAAATTTGTAAGAAAATTAACTCTTAAGAATCACTTTTCAGACTCAAAGGACGGTGCTGAGCAGGCCGATTTGACACCCCCTCAGGTACCACCCATTAACAATAAAAAACAACTCCCCTTTAATGAACAATGTTTAATCTTAGATTTAACAACAATGCTAAATGAGAATTCAATGGAAGATGAAACCAGAACGACACCACCTATTTTTATACCAAGTATGAAAAGAAGTATCTTTTACCCTGTTAATAGCAGAAGTAAAAGTATAGATGTATTTCAGCGCACAGTTGAAAACAAATTAAAAGCTTTGCCAGAGAGCGTTACAAAAAGCAAAGGTTCCAAAGACAAATATAGACACAACCTGACTTTTGAACAACATGAGGCCCTAAAAAAATTGGGGAATAACACAAACATTGTAATAAAAGAATCGGACAAGGGGGGAAATGTAGTGATCATGGACCGAGACTACTATGTCTCAGAGGCCCACAGACAGCTACATGATGAGGATGTATATGCTAAATTAACTTTTAACCCTACTAATAAATTTAAAACACAATTAGCTGACATCCTCACACTAGGTAGAAAAGCTGGAGCCTTCAAAGAGTCATATTTTGATACACTACTTCCCTCAACTCCGTATACACCAATCTTTTATTTTGTTCCCAAACTACATAAGGACAGTAAAAACCCTCCGGGACGTCCTATCATATCAGGAGTGGGGTCACTCCTCGAACCTCTATCAGAATTGGTTGATACATACCTCCAGCCACTGGTAGGTGAGCTTATGAGCTATGTTCAAGATTCTACACAGATATTGAATCAAATGAAAGACCTCCAGTGGCAGGATACATACCGTTTCATTACCATAGATGTTACATCTTTGTATACATCTATCCCACAACACCAGGGGTTAGCTGCTATATCATATTTCCTCAATAATCATTCTAATTATTCAGAGGATATAAAATATTTTTTGCTAGCAGCAGTTGAATTTCTGCTTACTCACAATTTTTTTATGTTCGAGGGGGGCTGCTATCTCCAGAGGCGTGGGACAGCCATGGGGGCTAAATTTGCCCCCTCCTATGCCAACCTATTCATGGGTTGGTGGGAGGCTGCCCACGTCTATGGAGATGGGAACCCCCTTAAGGAACATATTATCTACTATGGAAGATATATAGATGACCTTCTGGTGGTGTGGGATGGAGAAGTAGAGACAATGAATCAATTCATAAATAAAATTAATACTAATAACATGAATCTAAAATTTACATATGATCAAAGTACCATTAAAATAGTATTTTTGGATTTAGAATTGCAGGCTGATATAAATAAACACATTGTCAATACCACCTTGTATAGGAAACCCACTGGGGGTAACACTATTCTAAATTTCAAATCAAGCCATCCTGGGCACGTTAAAAAAGCAATACCCAAGGGACAGTATATAAGGACAAAAAGGACCTGCTCAAACACTCAAATATATGAGGAGCAGAGTAAAATATTGGATCAGAGACTTCTAAATAGGGGGTATCCAGAGAGTTTGCTCAGAAAGACTAAAGAAGAGGTAGATTCTATACCAAGAGACAACCTTTTAAGATATAAAAAAGTATCTGCTCAACAAAAGTCAGTAAGTGAAAACAAAATTGTGTTCAGCACTCCATATAGTCTGGAATATAACAAAATCTGCAACATAATAAGAGAGTGTCTTCCCATTTTAACTACAGACTCAAATTTAGAAACAATAGCGACACAAGGTTGCAAATTTGTAGCTAGAAAAAGTAAAACCATTGGGAATATGATAGCCCCCTCAGATTTGCCGAATGACAGAAAGACAACATGGTTACCAAACAGACTTGGTTTTTATAAATGCAAAGCGGCACGATGTAAAACTTGCAATTATGTAACTGAGGGTACTACCTTTACTTCAATAGTAACTAAACGTATATATGACATCAGATATAGACTAAATTGTAAATCCACCCATGTAATTTACTTACTCACCTGTAGGGGGTGCCAAATCCAATATGTGGGGAAAACGAAACGCTTTCTAAAAGATAGAGCCCTTGAACATGTCAGAGATATAGAGGACCCTGATATATTTACCCCAGTATCAAGACATTTTAAAACAGTCCACTCTGGAGACGCTTCACTTCTATCTATTCAGGCTATAGATTTTGTCCCCCCACACAAAAGAGGTGGTGACAGAATTCACAAACTTGATTATAAAGAAGCAAAATGGATTTTCCTATTGCACACTAGTTCCCCGACTGGTATAAACAAAGAAAGTGATGTGAACTTATTTATTTGAAATCTCCAAATAGATATACTTTTAATTGGGGTACAATACAATTAATATATGGGAATAATACAGCATGAAATGAATTAACACATAAATGTTTAAACATCACAAATCCCTTTACTGGTATCCTGATACATCATAAGCAATGAATTAATACATTGATGCCTGGTCCTTATGTGGTAGCAGATAGGTATAACTCCAAAGAATTCAATACTAATAATATGAATTTAAATACTGATATATGTTCACCTACTACTGAAAGGTGAGACTAACATTAAGTATAAAGTATTATATTGTACTTTATTGTGTGTCCCTTGTTCGCCCCTTCTACAGTGTATATTCACCTATGTACAAAAAGGCATGATAGGGTTAATATGTTTTTTAAGTAATTAATTGTTTAATTGATTTTTACTGGTATAAGTAGGCCTCTGTAACGACAACATACAGCAGTGATCAAGTGTGGAGGAGCCACACGAAACATGTCTGCAGTTGTCGCCAGAGACCCTGGATTGCCTATGTGGAGCTGAGGCTCTTGTTGTTTTTACTTGTTGCCAATAAAGAATAGCTTTTACACTACTAACGTTACCCTGGCTGCTTGCTTCTTCCTGTACCTCTGTGAAGCCCGGAAGTTTTGGAAACTGTGCTGCATTTGATTAAGCGTCCTGGACATAGGTGCTTTCTCTGGGCTCCAGACTACGGAAGTATGGATACTAGGAGAAGTGCTCACGCTGAAGACACGCTGCTATAGGTCACGGATTTCCCCGGTTAGGTAAGCGCCACTTTTCCGTTTTCTCAAAATAAAATGTTGCACCAGGACCTACTGTTGAGTAATTCGACTACTGTCTAAATTGTGAGGTATTTAACACAGTCGTGCTATCCAACATATAAAGGTTAGTGCCGCCTATACTATCTTGCAATAAAAAATGTTGTACGTATGTTATATGAGCGCAATAGAAGTGGTGTTAATTGCATTTGAATAATTATAGTGCTATTTCAATAATAAACCTTGATTTTACATTTAATATGTATAAATATGAGCAAAATATTTTATCTGAATTGTTGTTGAATGTTACATGTATACTTTCAAGTATTCACACTTCAGGTCTCACCAAGAATTACATTTATCAGCACTTAAAGGGACAGTCTAGTCAAAATTAAACGTTCATGATTCATATAGGGCATGCCATTTTAAGCAACTTTCCAATTTACTTTAATGATCAAATTTGCTTTGTTCTTCTGGTATTCTTTGGTGAAAGCTAAACCTAGGTAGGCTCAGAGGCTAATTTCTAAGCTTTTGAAGGTCACCTCTGATCTTAATTAATTGCATTTTGACAGTTTTTCACAGCTAGACAGTGCTAGTTCATGTGTGCCATATAGATAACATTGTGCTTACTCCCGTGGAGTTATTTATGAGTCAGCACTCATTGACTAAAATGCAAGTCTGACAAAAGAACTGAAATAAGGGGGCAGTCTGCAGAGGCTCGGGTACAAGTTTAGAGGTAAAAAGTATATTAATATAACAGTGTTGGTTATGCAAAACTGGGGAATGGGTAATAATGGGATCTATCTTTTTAAACAATAACAATTCTGGAGTTGGCGGTCCCTTTAACTCACCACTTGTTATATATGTGCGATAAAAGCACACCCTGTACTATACTTTCAGTACAGAGCACGTTAAAAAACAATGATGCCAGTTTTTAACCAGTAATACCAGATTGTGTGCTATTCTTTGTGCAAGTTCACGCTAAGGATAACACATCCTGCTCTATCAGTTGCTCTATACTTAGCCCTTTTTTTTTTTTTTCCTCTACTTGTAATTTAAGCTTAAAGTGAATGTAAATTTTGATGCTAAAGTGCCCGGTTTTTAAAAACTTCGATTAAAAACAGGGGCACTTTAATTCATCAAAATTTTCATTTCACTCCTGTTGTGAAAAAAAACTTACCTTTTAATCTTCACAGGAGTTCCAGTTTCCTCCACCCGTTTCAAAGCCTCTTCCTGGGTCTAAAATTAGGCATCTGGCTTCCTCCAATCACAGCAGTGAATCAGACACTGAATCCCCCCGGGGGGGGGAAGCTGTGATTGGAGGATGACCTATCAATCATTTCTGACATCAGAAATGGCTTGTGAGACCGGAGGAAGCTGGAGCTGCTGTGAAGTTTAAAAGGTAAGTTTTTTGTCACAACAGGAGTGAAATGTAAATTTTGATGAATTAAAGTGCCCCTGTTTTTAATCAAAGTTTTAAAAACTGGGCACTTTAGCATCAAAATTTACATTCACTTTAAGCAATTACTACACCATTCAAAGAGGGGTTAATGTGATATGTGGGCTTAATAAAAAGAAATCAGTTTCCCAATGTCTGGTGAATCATGTCAATTAGTGGGGTCTTCAGGCCCGGCAATTGGCATAAGGCAGTCTGGGCAGCCACCTTAGAGCGCCCAAGCAGGGGGGCGCAAAGTTACAGAGGAAACGCCGGCAATTTTATAATGATGATATTATTTAAAAAAAAATATTAGTTGCTTGCTGCAATCTGCAGAGCACAAACTGCAGAGCGATAGGGCCTAAGGACAAGCCAGCACGTCAGTCTGTAGTTTGTTTGTATATTTGACTGACGTGCAGACTGCAGAGCCCAATGCCGGAGCTAAAGTGTCAGGCCCACCCACCCTGGACACCGGGCTCCATGCAGCAGCAGAGACGCTTGTTTCCAGCTGCAGGTGGGTGTTATACGTGCAGCGTGCTGCCCTTTCTTACTCTGTGCAGTGAATGCTAAACCGGGGCTTGTATTTTACAACTTTCTCTGGATACCTAGCAGCAGCATGATCAGGGGGACATCTTGCAGCCTGGGCTCAGTGGAAGGTATTGCAGCAACAGCAGGGTGCACCATGAGGAGGTCTCGCCCCTGCTACGACACAGATATGGTTGTAAGTATAATGTTGTACCTTCACACCTGTGGGATATCACTGGGAGCGCATGCGGGCCCTGGTTAAACTTGCAGTGCCAGACATGCATGGTACCTTCTTACTTTTATTTGTCTCACTTTTGTCATCCATGTGTTAATCTGTTGGTTTTGATGTTGCTAGATTATTCATTTGTGGGTTAAAGCAGAAAGAATATCAGCTGTAAATTATTTGCCGCTCACACTAATAAGAAAATCAAAAACAATAGAAACTGTTCATTCCTGAGTGCAAGGATTTGTCTTGCTCCAACCTTTATATGGTGCATATTAATCTTGGATGCACTAGTAAATTATTGAATTATGATATGGAGTGGAGGATTATGGGTTGGGGTTCAAAAGAATGCAGGAGACAAGGGTTAATGACAATAGTCTGGAGGTTGATTTTAATGGAAGCAGGTAAGTGGCAGTAGCTGCATGGTTTAGGGGAGCAGTAAGTACTTGGAGGAAATAAGGACAGATATGGAGTAAAATGTGCATTAAAACAACTTCATGTATGAATAGTATATATGAGGCAATGGGGCCTATTTAACAAAGGTCTGTCTGACCTGATCCGACAGTGTGGATCAGGTCCAACAGACCTTGCTGAATGCGGAGAGCAATACGCTCTCCGTATTCAGCATTGCACCAGCCGCCCACTGCAGATTCCCAGCAGGGGGGGTGTCAATCAACCCAATCATACTCGATCGGGTTGAAATGCAGCAATGTCAGTCCGCCTGCCCAGAGCAGGCGGACAGGTTGCAGAGCAGCAGTCTTTAGAAACACGGGCTCTTAAGCTCCGTCCGGAGCTTGATAAATGGGCCCCAATATGTGCTGCATTGCAAACTATTTGCATAATGAGCCACTTTTTTATAAGCATTTAAAAACTGCTGCTCAAATGTTTTGTAAACATTCAAAATTGCAATTTTTTTAGTAACATTTACAGGGTTGGCTGTCTTAGAGCCGTCTAGAGACCCCTTAAAAGTTTCTTAAGTAGGTTTAATGGGTTTTGTGTGTGTATGTGTTTTTGTTGTTTTTTGAGGAGGGCGGCAAAATGTATCCTTGCCTGTGTGGCCAAAAATCCTAGCACTGGCCCTGGGGGTCTTATATTGTTATGTTCAGAAAATCATCAACATATGACAACTGCACAAAGCTACCCAGACAAGTATAACAGACCTTCATTGTGTTTCCTGCTACTCAGTATTAGTGATGTCGCGAACCTAAAATTTTGCGTTCGCGAACGGTGAACGCGAACTTCCGCAAAAGTTCGCAAACCGGCGAACCGGGCGAACCGCCATAGACTTCAATAGGCAGGCGAATTTTAAAACCCACAGGGACTCTTTCTGGCCACAAAAGTGATGGAAAAGTTGTTTCAAGGGGACTAACACCTGGACTGTGGCATGCCGGAGGGGGATCCATGGCAAACTCCCATGGAAAATTACATAGTTGATGCAGAGTCTGGTTTTAATCCATAAAGGGCATAAATCACCTAACATTCCTAAATTGTTTGGAATAACGTGCTTTAAAACATCAGGTATGATGTTGTATCGATCAGGTAGTGTAAGGTTTTTTGTTTTTTTAAATGTACACTACTGTTTTAGCAGATATGACTTGCACTGGTGTGACACTGTGCCCTGGCAGGACCTGGAGCGCACAAGTGTGAGGGAAACTGACTGCTATTATTTCACAATAAAAAAGTTTTTTTTTTTTTTTAAATGTATGTACACTACTGTTTTAGCAGATATGACTTGCACTGGTGTGACACTCTGCCCTGGCAGGACCTGGAACGCACACGTGTGAGGGAAACTGACTGCTATTATTTCACAATAAAAAAGTTTTTTTTTTTAAAATGTATGTACACTACTGTTTTAGCAGATATGACTTGCACTGGTGTCACTCTGTGCCCTGGCAGGACCTGAAACGCACACGTGTGAAGGAAACTGACTGCTATTATTTCAAATTAAAAAAAGGTTGTTTTTTTTTTTTAAATGTACACTACTGTTTTAGCAGATATGACTTGCAGTGGTGTCACACTGTGCCCTGGCAGGACCTCAAACGCACACGTATGAAGGAAACTGACTGCTATTATTTCAAATTAAAAAAAGGTTGTTACACCAGATATGAGTGGTGGCACTGGGCAAGTGGGCACAGTATACACTGTGAGCCTGAGCTGGCAGGCAGGCTGCAATTAGATTACACAGGGAAAAAAAAAAGCAGACTGATGTTCTAGCCCTAAAACGGGCTTTTTGGGGTGCTGTCCTTACAGCAGAGATCAGATGAGTCCTTCAGGACTGTAGTGGACACTGAATACACTAACCTAGCTATCGATTTCCCTATTAAATCATCATCAGCTACACTGTCCCTCCTCTCACTAAGAATGCAGGCTCCGAATGAATCTAAAATGGATGCTGTCCAGGAGGTGGGAGGGTCTGGGAGGGAGTGTCTGCTGCTGATTGGCTGGAATGTGTCTTGTGACTGTGAGCTACAGGGTCAAAGTTTACTCAATGATGACGACTAGGGGGCGAATCGAACATTGCATATGTTCGCCGTCCGCTGCGAACGCGAACATGCTATGTTCGCTGCAAACTATTTGCGGCAGAACTGTTCGCGACATCACTACTCAGTATTGCTGAACTGTGCTATTAATGTTGACAATACCAACTAATGTACAGCTCTTAAAACAAATAATACATATATTCTATACAAGTGGCTGCAATCACAGTCCGAGAGAGTAAATTGCGGATAAACCTAACTATCGTAAAAACAAAAGCCATAAAATCAAAGAGTAGTAAAACTTCACATGCAAAGCGATACAACTGCTTTGGATTTACCCATCTAATATAAACCAAGTTATGATAATCTTCCTTGGAGGAGCCCTCAATCATTTTTGTCCTCACTTACTGCCTCTAGAGTCCCCTATGGTAATACCAGGGCCCCCCTTATACCACTTGCAACTATCAGTGCCCTCTTCTGTAATCCCACACCGCCCCCCAGGGGGCAGTACCACCCACTTTGACAGTCACTGATCTAGACCATTCTGTAAATTTATGCAGTCATGTATTTCTTTTTGTGCTTTTCTAGGCACTGGAAAAATCTGTTGTCCTCTGAACCTCCACCTCCAACAATTTTAACTCATATTTGTCTAATACTCACTAGCAGAGGAGAGAGACACCATTATGCACTTATTTAGGAACCACTGGTTCTAATAACAATAACTACAATATTTCAAGTGCATATAAATTGGAATACATCAAGTAACAGAACTATGTAAAAGTTTGTTGTCCTAAATTCTTCTGCCTGGGCCAAAATATGCCTTTGCATAACCTGAGTGAGTGCATGATTTAACGCCATTTGTTGTCTTGGTAAGTAACTTGTGTTTAACATATGAGTAACAAAATGTAAATGTCAACATGAGTAAAGCACTCTTGGCTGAGTCAACTCTTGAGAGCAATAATGTCTATTATTGAGATGGGGGCACTGTCTTCTTGTAAATGTTATCAGATTGGAGAATCACCCTCTAAGACTTTGAAAACCACTGCCCTAAATCCTTCACATAATAGAGTTCTATGGTAGTGCACATTAAAATTCATGTTGGATATTGTTTGGATATTGTTTGAGCACTAAGTCAAAGGTGCACTAAGCAGATTTTGTGCCAACAGCAGTGTTCTTCATGTAGTGATATGCCATACTATTAATAGTAATGATTTACGTCAAGTCTTAAAAGGCTTTACATTTTACAGCAGTATTTTGGGTTGTGCTGTTTTCAGTCGCTACTGGTTCATTTCTATGTTTTGTGATAACCTGAAACCAAACAAAACAATCAACTTGACTTTACTGCTAAAAAGCCAAGGGTGTCATTTGTTAAAGCCATAAAATCAAACACAGCTATTAGATAGATGCTATATTATATATTTAGAAAAAATAGACAGTTTCAAAAAGGAAAGTAAGACCCAGCACCAAAATAACATGGCTGATCCACTTTAAAGGTTTTTGTAACAATAGATACACAAAATAGCAAGTACAATGAATTTGTATTTTTTTTTTTAAATTTGCAAAGCACATTAATAGATTTACATATGTCACTTCCAACAATTATGTTGCTTTATTTTTTAATGTGAACTAGGCAAACCGTTTTAAACTCACTCCCGTGGGCAATTTATAAAGTATGAAATTAATGTTTTTGTTTTTTTCTCAAAAAATCCACTGAAACCAGTTTAGATGCATATTTTTCTAAGACGTACGGCATTGACAAAATATTTTGTAGAGCATAACTAGTCATGCAGACTTCATATTACTGTTAAAGGGAAATGGGAAATTGCTGCTGTTTGTATACCAAAGCGCAATACATAGAGAATTCACTTGAAAATTACCATTTTATTACTTATCTCTCCTACCTCCCACTGGGAGTGTAATTTCTTCTGCTGGCTATGTTTACATATCTTTTTTTTATAGCTAATACTTCAGTACTGAAAAATATGCTGCCTGTATGGCAGAAGTGTTTATAACAAAACTGCATCTTCAGTTTTCGAGACACATACACACTTCTGAGTCTACCTACATATGTTCTCATAGAAAGGAGCTAACAAAAGTAAACTGGAAATTTGTTTTAAAGTTGCAGTCTCTTTCTGAATCATAAAGGTTTAATTTTGACTACAATTTCCCTTTAAAGTAATATAAAATCCCAAAAAATCATTTTGTGATTCAGACAGAGCATTCCATTTTAAAAAAATGTTTCCAATTTACTTCTGTTATCAAATTTGCTTCGTTCCCATGATATTCTGTGTTGAAGAGATACCTAGGTAGGCATCTCGAGCACTAAATGGTAGGAAATAGTTCTGCCATCTCATGCTCTTGCAAATGGATAACATTCTTGCAAAACTGCTGCCATATAGTGCTCCAGAAAATGGCTGTCTCTTAAGCTTACGTCCCTGCTTTTCAACAAAAGATACCAAGAGAACGAAGAAAAAAATGATAATAGAAGTAAATTAGAAAGTTGTTCAAAATTGCATGCTCTATCTGAATCATGAAAGAAAAAAGTTGGGTTTCATATCCCTTTAATATTAGTTTGATATTGTAAAATGAACTGCACTATCAAACAAGTATCCTTGAAGGGACAAGCAGGAGGGACTGACTCATCCTTAGTACTACTTTATCTTTAAAGGGTTTTGAAGCTATATCTTCAAAATAAGATGGACAAACTAATTTCTAACAATAATACAGAAATCTGTAGAGAAAATCCATTAAAATGTATACCAGGATTATTTTTTTATATTTCCCTTGTGACTTCATAAGTAAGCATATATTTATACAGCATTAAACTTAATATTATTTATTAACACGTATATTTTAGACATACCCAAGGAAACATCAAGTTTATGTAACAATACAAATATATGTAAATATAGAAGTAATAAATATTTAAACCTTATGAAAAGAAAACAACATTTTCCCTAAGGGACTGAATTCATACAATTTAGTCTCAAGAATAGGCCAAGTATATGATGATTATTTTTTAATAGTTAGCTCCAAGGTGATTGTAGATCTTGCCTAGAGTGTCCTTAAATGCATCTCCATCATTCAGTATCTTGATAGAGTCTGAAACGATTGGGCTAGACAAAAATAATAGAAAATGCAATTAATTATTAGATACAGTAATCCTATATATCAGCAACTAAACACTGTGTTGGAAACAGTTTAACACTACGATATTGTTAGGACAGTTTTCAAAGTTTTGCATTTCAAGACCAGTTCAGGTATGCTATTTTTAAAAATACTGGTGAAATCAGTGCTTCTTGAGACACTCTAGCCTTTTTCAAAAGAGTACAACAAACACAATTTTCACAGCATTTTTTGTTTTTTGTTTTTTTTTACAGCAAAATTTGGCAAAATTAATAATTAATTATTTTTCTAATTTACACATTTTTAGCCGGATTACGAGTGGAGCACAAAATCGTGCTTACACACCCACAATATTTGCGCTTCACTCAATAATACTGGTGCACACACACACAAAAAGAGTGCGCTTCCATAGGCTCTATTGGGTGCCTTGTTCTCATGCCGACAGACACGGCAGAGAACCTAACACAGCAAATGGGGTAAGTCGCACAGTGATGGGCAGCAAATGTAAAATATATATGTAATTTAATATATACATATATATTTGTGTTTATATGTGTATATACACTTATTAACACATAAATATATTTGTATATAAGTATATACATATATATTTACAGTGAACACACAGTCCCCATAGGAATATGTAAAGGCACTTTTCACACCTCACATCCCCTAACTTTAACCCCTAAAAACTGCTTTGTGCAGTCATTTTTAGAAAAATTAAAGATGCTCATATTTTGTTTTTATTACAGGAACAATAATTTATTTTGGGGGCAATTGGGGACATGTTTTTAAAAATAACCAGAGATCTGCTTAACCACCCACTTGTAATGGCTGGTTATTTATCATGCGCCTGTAAACGGGCGAATTTGCCTGTTTCCAGGAAAGCAATAAATTAGCGCTTTTTCTTGTAATCCAGCCCTTTGTGGGGAAATATTTTTTTAGGTTATTCAAAATAGGTTATTGACCAAGGGGTAAAGAAATTGATATGACCTCACGCTTCAAACCTACTGCACAGACAAACGGTTAAAATTTTATTTCAGGGCTTAGCGATACTTTTAAATAGACCCTTGGGTGCTTTTAAAGTTACATTAATTATATATAGGAGCTTTTATTCATTTTTTTTAAATTTAGTGTTAGTTAATTTTAGTTTATTAACATAATGATAGTTGCTGCCATAATAAAGTTCACAACTAACTGTTTGCAGTCTTTAAAGAACATTTTATTGCAAAAAAGATATGTTCTAAATGTATCAGAAGTATAAAAATTAGATTTTCTTTCCAAACTTTCTTGCCAAACTATTGCCGAGATTACGAGTTTGGCGTTAACAGGGGAGCGTTGCTAACAAGACTTTTATTTCTAACGCTACCTTAAGCCAACGCTGGTATTACAGTTTTTTTAAACCTAGCGTTAGCCGCAAAAAGGTGAGTGTAGAGCAAAATTTAGCTCCACATCTCACCTCAATACCAGCGTTACTTATGGTAGCGGTAAGCTGGCTAAACGTGCTCATGCACGATTTCCCCATAGGAAACAATGGGGCTGAGCTGGCTGCAAAAAAAGCAGCGTCCAGCTTCTAACGCAGCCCCATTGTTTCCTATGGGGAAATTAATTTTATGTCTGCACCTAACACCCTAACATGAACCCCGAGTCTAAATACCCCTAATATTACACTTATTAACCCCTAATCTGCTGCCCCTGCTATCGCTGACACCTACATTATATTATTAACCCCTAATCTGCCACTCCGGACACTGCCAAAACCTACATTATAGTTATAAACCCCTAATCTGCCCCCCCCCACGTCGCCACAACTATATTAAATTAATTAACCCCTAATCTTCCGCCACCAACGTCGCAGCCACTATAATAAAGTTATTAACCCCTAAACCTAAGTCTAACCCTAACCCTAACACCCCCTTATTTAAATATAATTTAAATGACCTCGCATTCTACTGGCTGATCCAATCAGCCAATCGGATTGAACTTCAATTCAATTGGCTGATTAAATCAACCAATCGGATTTTTCCTACCTTAATTCCGATTGGCTGATAGAATCCTATCAGCCAATCGGAATTCAAGGGACGCCATCTTGGATGACGTCATTTAAAGGAATATTCATTTGTCGTTAGTCGTCGGCCTAGAAGGATGGTACGCGCCGGAGGTCTTCAAGGGGGAGCCGTTCCTCGTCGGATGGATGAAGATAGAAGATGCCGCTTGGATGAAGCCTTCTCCCGGTCTGGATGTCCTCTTCTGCCCGGATAGGATGAAGACTTCTGCCGGTCTGGATGTCCTCTTCTGCCCCATCGGATGAAGACTACTGGATGGATCGGATGACCGCTGGTGCCCGGCTGGGTGAAGACGGCTCAAGGTAGGGTGATCTTCAATGGGGTAGTGTTAGGTTTTTTAAGGGGGTATTGGGTGGGTTTTAGAGTAGGGGTGTGTGGGTGGTGGGTTGTAATGTTGGGGGAGTATTGTATTCTTTTTTTTACAGGTAAAAAAACTGATTACTTTGGGGCAATGCCCAGCAAAAGGCCCTTTTAAGAGCTATTTGTAATTTAGTATAGGGTAGAGCATTTTATTATTTTGGGGGGCTTTTTTATTTTATTAGGGGGCTTAGATTAGGTGTAATTAGTTTAAACTTCTTGTAATTTATTTTATTTTCTGTAATTTAGTGGGGGTTTTTTTTCGTAATTTAGTTTATTGAATTTAATTGTATTTAATTGTAGGTAGTTTAGGTAATTTATTTAATGATAGTGTAGTGTTAGGTGTAATTGTAACTTAGGTTAGGATTTATTTTACAGGTGAATTTGTACTTATTTTAACTAGGTAGCTATTAAATAGTTAATAACTATTTAATAACTATTGTACCTAGTTAAAATAAATACAAAGTTGCCTGTAAAATAAATATAAACCCTAAGCTTGCTACAATGTAACTATTAGTTATATTGTAGCTATCTTAGGGTTTATTTTATCGGTAAGTATTTAGTTTTAAATAGGAATAATTTATTTAATTTTGATAAATTTATTTTAAATTAAATTATATTTAAGTTAGGGGGGGTTAGGGTTAGGTTTAGACTTAGGTTTAGGGGTTAATACCTTTACTATAGTAGCGGCGATGTTGGGGGGGGCAGATTAGGGGTTAATAAATGTAAGTAGGTGTCGGCGATGTTAGGGCAGGCAGATTAGGGGTTAATACAAATTAACTAATGTTTGCGAGGCGGGAGTGCAGCGGTTTTGGGGTTAATACATTTATTAAAGTGGCGGCGATGTCCAGTCGGCAGATTGGGGGTTAATAAGTGTAGTTAGGTTGCAGCGACGT
This sequence comes from Bombina bombina, assembly GCF_027579735.1. Taxonomy (NCBI): domain Eukaryota; kingdom Metazoa; phylum Chordata; class Amphibia; order Anura; family Bombinatoridae; genus Bombina; species Bombina bombina. Next base: position 529,609,180 of record NC_069501.1, on the reverse strand, counting down.
TGGGGGAGGCAGATTAGGGGTTAATAACTATAATTTAGGTGTCGGCGATGTTAAGGGCAGCAGATTAGGGGTTCATAAGTATAATGTAGGTGGCGGCGATGTCCGGTCGGCAGATTAGGGGTTAAAAATGTATTATAATGTTTGCGATGTGGGGGGGGGGCTCGGTTTAGGGGTTAATAGGTAGTTTATGTGTGTTAGTGTACTTTTTATCACTTTAGTTAAGAGTCTTATGTTCCGGTGTTAGCCCATAAAACTCTTAACTACTGACTTTTAAATGCAGTCAAAGTCTTGCCAGGAGAGGGTCTACCGCTCACTTCTTCCAAGACTCGTAATACCGGCATTAGGCAAATCCCAAAGAAAAGATAGGATACGCAATTGACGTAAGGGGTTTTGCTGTAGCCTCAAGTCGCGGAAGAAAAGTGAGCGGTAGACCCTCTCCTGCCTGACTCGTAATACCAGCGTTAGATAAAAAGCAGCATTGGGACCTCTCAACGCTGCTTTTTAAGGCTAACACCAAACTCGTAATCTCACCGTATGAGTTTAATTAAAATTTTACACTTGTTTTCTTTAGGGTTCGATTTCTTAACTTCGTTCAGTATTGTCAGTATGTTTTCCAGTGAAAACAATCGCAAAATGTTTCTGCCATTAATACCCCTGAAGATCAAAATAATTTCCCCCCAAAACAACATTAATTTAAAAAATTGGGTTTAGCAAAGCAATTAAATCTCAGGATGAAGGGTCAGTATTTTTAATTGTGCAATTACATTATTCTCCAAAAACCATAGAGATGTGTGTATATCTTTCTAAAGGACTTAACTCCTTAACGCCGTTAGGACATTCCATGCTGTCCTAACTGCGCTGGGCTTTAGCGCCATTAGGATGGCATGGAACGTCCTAGCCGTTCTGCTGTACTGAAGCAGCTACGGCTTCCTAACTTGGATTGCGGACTGGAGGGCGTGCCTAGCGTCATAGGCACTCTCCTCAGACACAATCCCATCATTGAAATCACGCATGTACGATGTAATTTTTTACTAATTTGTTTACATCGGAACTTTGTTCCGATGTAACAAATTAGTACCAGCAGGAAGGGGTTAAACAACCAAATTATTGATATAGTAGGCATGTGTGTTTGTTGGGTAATAAATGTATTTTATCCAAGAGCAAAACCTAATTTACATTAAAAACTGATGGATTTGTTAATAAGTTGAAAAGTGTTTTTTACATTTTTTTTTAAGTCTTTTTAGCTGTTGAATTTGATAAGAAAAAAATAGCCCTAAATGTGTAAATGTGTTTTGGCTTGTGATCAGAAAAACAGGACTGGTACATGTTAATTATAGGCTAAAACACACCAGTACATTTCTATTCAGAAGTGGCAAGAGTTTTCACTCCTGGGCAGGAAAGTGACAGTATTTGGTGAGGCAACAGTGATTGACGCTCCAAATTGACTCACCAGAGGTTTCCTGCTTTAAAGCTGCAGTGCATTGCAAGGGTTAAACTCAGTCTTATGTTTCATTCTTTGAGAATATAATTTAAAGAGCTATAATTCCGTTATACTCCTTGCTATGGTAAACACATAGGAGCCGATTTATCAAGTGTCTGTCCTACATTATCCACTCAGCGGATCATGTCCGACAGACATCGCTGAATACCGACAGCAAATGCTGTCGGCATTTAACATTGCACAAGCAGTTCTGGTAAATGCTTGTGCAATGCTGCCCGATCGGGCGGATTGATGTCCGCAGCCTCAGAGGCAGCAGAAGAGAAGACCGCTGCTTTTTAACTGCTGTTTCCGGCGAGCCTCAAGACTCACATGGAAACAGCTACATTGGGGCCGATTGACAGTTTGTTAAATCGGCCCCATAGGGTCAAATTATGAATAAATTGCTAACAGTTACGCACAATCGATAAGGGGTTTATCGCAGGTTTTTCCACGCATCAGATTTACTGTTCGTATTACAAGTTGAAAGTAAATGCGATCGCTTGAGCACAATAGCGATTTACACTAGAATGATTATTGTGTCCTCAGAGCTCTGATTATAACAGTTTCGCGAAATGAAAAAGTGTCACAAAACACATCAAAAATACATTACAATGTACAGTTACATTACAAAGTATAATAACACCATCTAACAAAAATTATTAAAAAAAAAATTTACACTAAAAAGTTATAAGGGCTCAAAGATTTAAGGTCTCAGGTGGTAGGGAAAAAATGGCAGGCAAATGGCTTTAACATTGAAATGCATACATACACATGTCTAAATATGGATATGTGTGTGAGTATATATATATATATACTGTATCTATCTATCTATCTATCTATCTATCTATCTATCTATCTATATATATATATAAATATATATATATGAACAGATTAATTTATATGTGTATATATATATATATATATATATATATATATATATATATATATATATATATATATATATGTGTGTTTGTGTGTGTGTGCATTGTAGCCCTTTGTTGTTAAGTAGATGAAATTATGTAAAAGCATATTTATGCAATATTCAAATTTAATAAAGTGCACATAGCATAACATAGTATTTTTAAATAGATATTCATATATATATATATATATATATATATATATATATATATATACACACCTATACCAAAATACCATAAGATATAGGAATATGTATTTATCAATAAATAGAGCAAATTCTGCAATGTGCAGAACATTGGAATGTAAAATTTTCAGATTTTTATGTTGGGTTAGTTCACATGAGAATATGCGATTGGGTTTGCTCGCGAGTTTCATGTTTTTGCCCCCACTTTTTTTGCTACATTAACTTCTATGGGGGAATACATGAACGCACGAGCTATATTCTTTCTGCGCTCCTCTGGTTTCAGTTGTAAAAAATATACATGGTGGGATCAATAGTGGGCATTTGGGGGTGGACATTGTGTGACACCATCTGCCATCGTGCTTAGTCACGGACTGATTATCCAATATTTTTGTGGGTGACAACCTTATCCCCACAACCAAAGTCTTTTTTCCCCCAGCATTTCTGCCAATGGGCTGTACAGTCAATCGAAGGCCCGTGCCTCTGCTCAAACATAGTAAATAAAGGCCATATAGCACTTTGAGCAGAGGAGTGCACTTTGCTTCTCGCAACAGAATGGGCACTATTATATATTATATATATAAATAAATATATACTATATTTTAACTGGTTTTTATGGCATGTGGTGATGAGTCTGGGAAAGTCGGAAATTTCATAAAGTATAAAACACCCCTAAACAAGGTTTGGGAAGTCTCAGCCATATATTGCTAAGTACTTTTACAAAACTTAAAGGGACACTAAACCCCCAAAAATGTATTTCATGGTTCAGATAGAGAATACAATTTTAAACAACATTCCAATTTACTTCTATTATCTAATTTGCTTCATTCTTTAGATATCCTTTGTTGAAGAAATAGCATTGCACATGGTTGAGCCAATCAGACGAGGCATCTATGTGCAGCAACCAATCAGCAGCTACTGAGGCTATCTAGATATGCTTTTCAGCTAAGTATATCAAGAGAATGAAGCAAATTAGACAATAGAAGTAAATTAGAAAGTTGTTTAAAATGACATGCTCTTTCTAAATCATGAAAGAAAAAAATTGGGGTTTAATGTCCCTTTAAAGGCTACTGCCCCTTTACTTATATTTATTACATTATCTAATTATATATTGCAAGACAAAAAAATGTTTATTTAAAATGTTTTAGAACATACCTCAGAGTATGGTTATAGTTTACATATTCCCTGATCCTTCTTCTTACACTGCAAAACAAAAATATATATATACATATATAAAAAATGAATGCCAATTGATGCAAGATAGTTAGTAACAATGGCCTAAAGATCTCAACACCGCAAGGTCCCTCAAACAATTTAAAAAAAGACACATTCTAGCTTCAAAGGAGAGACACTTACATTACCAATTAATGCTCAAAAACAGCCCCCAAAGATTTTGTGTGATTTCTTTCCATGACGGCAAATTTATGATTATCGGAATTATCTATCTTTTAAAATTACACAAATTGTGGTGTTATCTGTCCCTTTAAGTAAGTAAAGCCAGCAATACACTACTAGTATGGAAATGAACACCGCCACTGAGTGACACAAGGCAGTCTTTGTGGCTACTCATAGGTCTGGCACACAGTAGTGCAAAACTGTAATCAATTAGGGCATTTTTTTTAAGTTATTGCTGTTTTATGGTCTTTAACAATAAATCTTTTTGGTTTATAAGGATTATATGTGGTACAAGTTGAGAACCAAGATTTGGAATAGCAAACTCTAAAAGACTGGATATGATCCCTATGTATAATATAAAAATAATATCACATAATTATTTAGTATTATTTAGAAACATAAGCTGCTTCTTTTGCTTTTAAATAATCAAATTTTTTCATTTTGATTCCTTAAAACCAGAAGAAGATCCAGCTTTATTTCTGTATTTAATCTGTTGGCAGGAACTTAAACATACTAGTCATGGGTGGCAACTCTTCAGAATTGTATATGGCTGGAGATCTGGACAGTAAACATTAGGAGGTGTTAGGGATAGAAATATGTTTAATGCATCTGGAAATCCTAAAGTATTTAATTGAAAGATCTACAAGCTCACAGTGTGTGAATTTATACAGGTTGTAGCGAACGTAAAGATTCTAACTTTGTTCTGGGTTGCCAGTACTGTGTTGAATAAGTGTGATGATTGCATCACTGTATGGATAGCAATGGTAATGATATATATATATATATATATATATATATATATATATATATATATATATATATATATATATATATAGATATTGCATGTGGTTCTCACCTGTGGTTCAGGGGTAGTCTCTAGCTGATTATTCTTTGAAACTCTGTATGCTTTGATCGATGCTTCTTTCAGATCTATTCCAGATACAAGGCCATCCACATTATCTGCATCGTTTAGCAGACATCTGAAGAACATTAAAAGACACTGTATGTAAACAGCAACGTTAAAGATAAAAAAAAGTTTGCATTACAATTCTCTGGAGTAGGGTTCTTCAAACTTTTTTTCCTAAGACCCAGTGCAATGATACCACATATGTTTGCGACCCTTTTACATAAATACATATCTATATCTATACTATAATCGTGTCTGTAAAGCGTCCGTCGGTGTCGCCAGTTGCGCACACATCCTCAAAGGAATGTTGGCTGTGCGAGTCAGCCAAAAGAATATTGGCTGAACGAGGCAGCCAAAAGAATTTTGGCTGTGCGAGGCAGCCAAAAGAATTTTGGCTGTGCGAGGCAGCCAAAAGAATCCACCTGGATTCAGGTGGAACTTCGGTGGATTCTTTCACCACCCTGCCATTTTAGAAATCCACCTGGATGCAGCGTAGGCAAAGGAAGCAGCATTAAGAAAAGAAAAACCTAACCCTGCACAAAGTATGAAAAAAAATAAAACTAACCGCCCTGACAAAGTATTAAAAAAAATAAAAAATAACCACCTGCACGAAGTATTAAGAAAAAAAACCAAACTGCATGTACGAAGTATTAAGAAAAAAAGAAGAAAAAAAACGGCTGTACAAAGTATTAAAAAAAAAAAAACCTAACCCTTTAACCGCCAAACCCCCACAACAGAAGCTACATAAACCTTAAATCGCCAACCCCCCACAACGCCAACTAAATAAATTACATTATTAACTGCTAAACCGCCAAACCCTGCAACAACAACTACCTACCTAATTATATTATTAACCCCTAAATCGCCAACCCCCACATCACAATAAACCTAATTAAACTATTAACCCCTAAACCGCCAACCCCTCACATCACAATAAAACCTCATTAACCTATTAACCCTAAACTGCCAAACCTCCACATCGCAATAAACCTAATTAACCTATTAACTCCTAAACCACCAACCCCCTACAACGCAAATAACTAATTTAATTCCTAAGCCCCCTAACACCCCCTAAATTAACCCTAATTACATAAACTAAGTTACAATTAAAATAAAAAATCCTAACATTAATTTAAAAATAAAACCTAACATTAAATTACAAAAAAATTATCTAAAATTACAAAAAAATAAAAAAGTCTAAAATTACAGAAAAAAATAAACAAAATTATCAAAAATTAAAAATTAAACCTAATCCCTATGAAAATAAAAAACAAAAACAAAATAAAAACACCCCCTAATCTACACTACCAATAGCCCTTAAAAGGGCCTTTTGTAGGGCATTGCCCTAAGTTAAACAGCTCTTTTACATTTAAAAAATACTAAGTCCCCCACTAACAGTAAAACCTCCCCACCCACCAAACCCCCCAAAATAAAAAAAAATAACACTAAAAAACCTTAACTACCCATTGCCCCTGAATTGGCATTTGTATGGGCATTGCCCTTAAAAGGGCATTCAGTTATTTTACTGCCCTTAAAGGGGCATTCAGCTCTTTTACAAGTCCATTAAATCCCTAATCTTAAAAAAAAAAAAAGCCTAAGCCTAACCCCCAAATAGGTACTCACCGTTCCTGAAGTCCAGCAGAGATGATCTTCTTCCAGGCGGCTCCATCATCTTCTATCTTCATCCGGAGCGAAAGTGGCACAGAGCGGAGATACTGAGCTGGCTTCTCCGATGCGAGGGTCTTCAGATTCCGATCCGGATCTGCTCATCGGGGAAGACCGCTCCACACCTCCGCTCCGTGTCGCCTTCTTCTCTGGATGAAGATAGAAGATGATGGAGCCGCGTACAGTGAGTACCTATTTGGGGCTTAGTCTTAGGCTTTTTTTTATTTCTTGGGTAGACTTTTCTTTTTAGATTAGGGTTTTTTGGGCTGTAAAATAGCTTATTGCCCTTTAAAGTGCAGTAAAAGAGCTGAATGTCCTTTTAAGGGCAATGCCCATACAGATGCCCCTTAAGGGGCAATGGGCAGCTTAGATTTTTTTAGACTTAGTTTTTTTTATTTTGGTTGGGTGGGGGGTTTTACTGTTAGGGGGTATTTTGTAATTTTTACATATAAAAGAGCTGATTTCTTTAGGGCAATGCCATACAAAAGGCCATTTCAAGGGCTATTGGTAGTTTATTGATAGATTAGGGGGTGTTTTTATTTTGGGGGGGATTTTTTATTTTTATAGTGGTATTAGTATAGGTTTACATTTTTTATTTTGGATAGCTTTGTTTATTTTAAAAAAATGTTTTTTTGAAATATTAGCTTTGGGGTTTGTCATTTTTTAAACATAGACTGCCCTCTGGGCAGGCTTATCACCTAGTATTTATATATATATATATATATATATATATATATATATATATATATATATATATATATATATATATATATATATACACATATCTATATATATATACTGTATATACAAATGTATATCTATCTATATATACATATATATATGTATATGTACACATATATATCTATATATAAACACACATATATATATATATATACACATATATATAAACATACATACATACATACATACATATACACACACCCCATCTATATATATATATATACACATATACATATATATATATATATATACACACACACACACACATATATATATATTCTGGGCAAAATACAACAACATATAAAATTAGAAGTTTTCTGTGGAAAAAACAAGCCTTCTGGCCTATCTAGATTTGTTAATGAACAACACAATGAGGCCTATTTATGAAAGGTCTTGCGGACCTGATCCGACTGTGCGGATCAGGTCCGCAAGACCTTGTTGAATGCGGAGAGCAATACGCTCTCCGTATTCAGCATTGCACCAGCAGCTAACAAGAGCTGCTGGTGCAACGCCGCCCCCTGCTGACTCGCGGCCAATCGGCCGCCAGCAGGGAGGTATCAATCAACCCGATCGTACTCGATCGGGTTGAATTGCGGCGATTCCTGCCCGCCTCATCAGAGCAGGTGGACAGGGTTATGGAGCAGCTTCATAGCTGGTGTTTCTGACGAGTCTGAAAACTCGCCAGAAACATAGCCCTTCAAGCTCCATACGGAGCTTGATAAATGGGACGAATAGAGTTATTTTCTCTATATTTTGTGCATAGTGGAGGATTTTAAACTCACTTTTTGCCTCCCCCTAATTTTAAATGTATTTTGCCCAGAAATCAACTTCAACAAGCAGTGATTCAAACCTTCTCCCAGCTAATGAGTGGCAAAAACCACAAAACAGTCTGTCCTGGGATGGTTCAGAATCACTGCACTAACCCTAGCTAAGCTTATAAGCTGTGTGAACAGTGATGCTTTGGCGTAAAGGGAATCTGCCTAAAAGCAGATTTGAAGTAAAAAAGTGTGTTATTGTGAACCTCATTTGCATATCCTACCCAAAATCCTTTGCTGCATTGGAAACAATGTAATTCAGAGTTTTTTTGTGGAAAAAACAAGCCTTCTGGCCTGTCTAGATTTGTTAATGAATTATACAATGAGTTATTTTCTCTATATTATATATATATATATATATATATATATATATATATATATATATATATATATATATATATATATATATATATATATATATATATATATATATATATTGATGGGTATATATGTGTGTATATGTGTATATATATATTATATATATTATGTTATATGGGTAATTTGAATCTCACATATTAAGCATATTGAGGGTAACTTTAAATCTTGTATCAAATGTTTATAATGCAGCATTCCACAAGTTTCTTTTTGTATAAGTTGTAACATATGTTTCTAATATAACATCCTCTCTACAAATGGTTATATGGGCATATTCTGTTATGTGCTATAACAACATTCTTATTTCCTGTGGGCCCCTTATGCAGATGTGAAGTTAACTACGTTTTTTATATATTTCCTGTGACCTCATGTATGACGTATACATTCCTATAAATTCTTTGTGTGTTCTTCAAATAAAGGGGACTTTTGTGAAAACACTCAGTTGCATGTGTGTGTGATTTCAGTGGTCACCCCAGGGCCCTGAAGAAAACGTGTGCCGCACCCTTATCAGCCAGAGCAGAGCTAAGGAACAAAAGAAGTAACCCTACAAAACTGGCGTCAGAAGTGGAATGAAACAGGGAACTCTCGGAAGGTAAGCTGAACAAAGAGTCTTTTTATTCTGACCTTTTTTCTCTTACCACGAGACCCCTTAAGTTTCATTTTACATAGGAATAGTTGGGGAATATATATTTGTGAATCTTTGGTAGATTCTAAAAGAGGAATAGTAGATTTTTTTGGTAAAAATCAGGTTAAATATATATATGAATCTTTGGTAGATTCTAATCAAATCTTTGATTAAAAAATAAAAAAAATAAAAAGGGAATAAGATTTCTTTGGTAGAAATCAGGTTATATTAAGTCTGGCTGAAGGGTTAAACCACACATTTTCTTGCTGCTTGCTTTTGAAATATTGCTGTAGGCTAACATTGCTTTAAAGTTATAAGATAGATACTGCATTGTTTATATGAATTTTTATGCTGTTTGCTTTTAAATATGCTGTATGGCAAAATACTGTTTATTTGTATGAAGTGTTAAGGAAGTAAAATACTGCTTATTGTATATTGTATTAAGAAAGTAAACTGTTGTTAATATGTATTGCTGTTTTTAAATGTTAGTAAAACGCTACATTTTTTTCTGGTGAAGGGTGACCTTTGACCTAGAGATAATTAATGCCAGAAACTACTGAAAGGATCAGCATAGTGATATTTTTTTTTCTTTCTCTTGTTGTAAACTTAAGCATTAAGCACAATAACTGGTAACGGAGTACAACCATTCTAGTTAATGTGGTTTTTGCAAAAAGATTCAATAATTAATTGCTCTTAAAGGTAAAGGTATTGTATTTTTTTATTTTTATTATTTTTTATTATTTATTTATTTTTTTGTATTGTATTATATTTAGTTGTAAATGTTTTAAAAGATAAGTTAGGAGTTGAGAATGGGCAAATCCCAGTCTAAACAATTTCCATCACCTATGCAAGGAGAAAAATGTAAAGATTATGTGGGAAAATATAGCAGATTGGACAGAAGCTATGAGAAGCTCTGATCCATTCCCCAGAGAGGGGGATAATGATACATTTCATATGAATATGGTAAAAGGGTTGTGTCTAGGTGATGAAGAGGCATTTCCATGGTATAATGGTGATCCAAGATGGAATATGGATTATATGAAAAAGGGTGGGGAAAATTGGCTGACTGTTGCTCCATACTGGCGATATATTGATATAGATGGGAATAAAAAGAAGGGTAAAAGTGAGAAGCAAAAACAGAAAGCATATTCACCCCCCTGCACCATATAATGCCCCTCACCTACCTTTGCCATCATATAACAGACTATATCCTAGCCTCCCATCCCCTAGTGACATAGATCTAGAGACTATTGCTATTGCCTCTGCTCAGGTACCCCAGGAATGGACCTTGCCAGGACCTTCTGTAACTCCCCGATACCAGGTCACTAAACCCCCAATTATGCCCAAACCCCCGATTAAGGTTGAACCAGTAACACCTTCCTACCCCCCTACAATAACCCCACAATATAAAAGAGGGAATGAAGAAGTAGAGGAGGAGGAGGCAGCTGTACCAGAAGCTAGTATGCCATTTCTTACTGTGGGAGACCAATTAATTATTAAACCTTTGTCCCGGGTGAATTAAGGGAAATTACCAAGGGAGCCCCAAACCCCCGTCAACATCCATCAGCTTGTATTATGTATTTAAAAAGAATGTTACAAGGACAAAACATGACACAGACAGATATAAGAATTATTATTGATGCACTTCTAGACTATGACCCTGAATCAGGTTGGGAGTGGGGTAATGTAAAGAGTATTAGTAAATTGAGTCGAGATCCAACAATTAACTATGCCCTAAACACACGTCAAGGACTTGATGAAATGTGGACAGAATTAAGTATAGAAATGCATAGAATATGGAAGGATAAACAAAGTATGTCAATTGCACTAGCGTGCAAACAGAATACAAAGGAAACAGTAGTAGAATTTGTTAAGCGTTTTTATAAATGCTGGAAGGAAGAGGCTGGAATGGAATCAGGAGATGCAATGGGCTCTCTGAAGGTCCAGACTTGCATTAGTAATATGCAACCTCAGCTTTCTTTGTTGGTGAAACAACTTGTCTCTGATTGGCCAGAGTTGACTCCAGCAGAATTCTTGAAAATAATTCATGAAAAAGAAGGGGCAGGAAATTAGAAGGAAAAAACGCTGCTTTTTATCAAAAGCAGAGTTTACAACATTGTGATCCATTCCAGGCCAGGGAAAGGGATAATACAGGGAGTAATAGAATGTATGTGAGAGGTAGAGGGAGAGCTAGAGGAAGAGCTAGAGGGAATTATACTTCAAACAGAACACATTGTTTTAACTGTGGGGAACAGGGACATTGGAAAAATGAATGCCCAAAACCCCCTAATAATTCTGGCCCCTCTTACAATCCCCGACAGTATAACAGACAGCCTTACATAGCCCCTGCACCCATGGAGGCACCCAAACACAACATACAATGGCCATAGGGGTGCCTAGAAGGTAGCACTCCAATTTTTCCAGTGGTGTCAACAAGTTATCATGAGCAACCGTACTTAGTCCTAGAAGTAGAGGGAGAACCCCTACCATTTCTAGTAGACACAGGAGCTACATGCTCTGCCTTATGCTCAGATATGTATGATGGCATTACTGGAAAATCTGAACCTTCTCTAGGGATTAATGGAGTGCTGACTCAGACTCGCATCACACCGCCACTTGAAGTTAGGGTACCCTGTACTGGCCAACAACTTTTGCACCCATTTCGTATTATAACTGGGTGTCCCCTTAACCTTTTGGGTCGTGATCTTATGGGTCCCCTTGGTTTGAAAGTAGCTGTCACTAGACAGGGTGGGTTAGACGTGAGTCTATGGTCCACTAACCTGTGTTTTTTTAATGACATATTGACAGATGTCCCATCCTCTGTATGGGCATCTTCAAAACTTGATGTTGGTTTAGTTCAGTGTACCCCATATAAAGCCAGATTAAAACCTAATATTACTCCAGTGTTTATTAAACAATATCCATTGTCTAGAGAAAAGAAAGAAGGGATAAGACCCATGATAGAGGAATTCCTTAAACAAGGAATCCTCCGTCCAGTAGTTTCTCCCTATAATACCCCCATAAATCCGATCCCAAAGAAAGACAATGAATATAGGTTAGTACAAGACCTAAGGGCAATTAATGAAATAGTAATCCCAATTTCCCCAATAGTCCCAGATGTTACAACCTTACTCACAGCCATTCCACATGACGCCTGTATATTTACAGTCATTGATTTAGCTAACGCATTTTTTTCAGTCCGATTGGACCCTGGGACACAGCTACTTATGGCTTTTTATTATGATGGGCGTCAGCTTACCTGGACACGCCTCCCTCAAGGCTATGTGGCCTCACCTGCGGTCTACTCGCTGGTGCTCCAACATACCTTGCGGTCATGGACTCCCAGCCAAGATTCCGTCCTCCTTCAGTACGTCGATGACCTACTGTTGTGTAGTCCTAACCAGGAGGCTAATACAGTAGATACAATAAGTCTGTTAAAACACCTTGCTGCTGAAGGTCATAAAATAGCAAAACATAAGCTACAAGTAGGAGTGACAAAAGTGGATTACCTTGGTTTTGTGCTTTCCCAAGGCCACCGGTCCATTAGTCCCAAACGAATCGAAGCGATTCAACAGATTCCAAGCCAGTTACTAGAAAGGACATGCTAACCTTTCTAGGTATGATTAATTATTGCAGACAATGGATTCCTGAGTGCTCCCATCATGATTCCATTCTAAGGCAAGCCACAAAAGGGGATAGCCCTGAACATATACAATGGACCACAGACATGACTAAATCCTACATAGCTCTGAAGACTAGCATTATTAGTGCCCCTGCTTTAGGACTACCTGATTATTGTAAACCATTTCACTTGTATGCGAGGGACAATTGTAAAACCATGGCTGCTGTCTGTGCCCAAGAGCATGGTGGAGGCAATATGCGTCCCGTAGCTTTCTTTTAAAAAGTAGTTCCAATACCGGTACAAGGGATGCCGGCGTGTCTCCGAGCATTGGCGGCTTGCGCCATGGCTGTAGAGATGGTTGAAACAATCACATTAGGTCATCCAATAGTACTACACACTAGTCACCAAGTTTTACATCTTGTAAAAAATGTCACTACCCAACACATGACTTCTCAAAGACTTTCTGGTTATGAATGTATATTACTGAATAATACAAATCTGACTATTAAATATAGTAGTGTATCCTCAGGGCCAACTCAAATACTTAGTGCCTTACTTACAGGATCACCAGACTTTCCAACAGATCATGATTGTATAGAGGTAATACACCACATTACCACACCAAGACCTGACTTGATGGATAAACCTTTTGACCATGCTGATAATGTGTTTGTTGATGGTTCTTGTTCCCGACCTAGTGATGGTATTTATAAGACAGGCTATGCTGTTGTGCAACTACCAGACATTGTTCTAGATGCAGGCCCCATTCCTTATCCTTCTGCACAAGCTGCAGAATTAATAGCACTTGCAAAAGCATGTAAATTGTTTGAAAATAAATCTGTTAACATTTACACTGACTCTCGCTATGCTTTTGGGGTTGTGCATGATTTTGGTATGATATGGAAACAACGTGGTTTTGTTTCAGCAGATGGCAAGACCATCTCTCATACAGACCTGATTAATGAACTTTTAGAGGCCATACAACTCCCAAAGGACATAGCGATCATACATTGCCGTGCACATACATACAAGTCTGACCCTATTTCCTTGGGTAATGCTCTTGCAGAAAAAATTGCTAAAGAGGCTGCTTATGTTTCTCATACACCCAGATCCACCATCCGTATGTATGCTGTTTTAGCCCCACCTTCATGTCCTACAGACCATATGCTTCTTGAACTCCAGGGACATGCCACTCCTAGTGACATATCTTTCTGGACTACTAATGGGTTAACTTTAGATGAGAATGGTTTGTTTTCAAAAGAGGGGAAGGTGGGCATACCGGAAAGCAGTGCATCACTCTTTATAGCACAAGCCCATGGTGTTGGACACCTAGGTATAAAACCAACAACTAACTTGTTGAAGCAATCTTTCTACATTAGAGGTATAGGTGATCATTGCAAGGCATATATTAATAGATGTGTATATTGCTTACAGACCAATGCAACCATCCCCAATAAAGCCCAGCATGACCACTTACCCCCACCTACAGCCCCATTCACACATCTACAAATTGATTTTACACATATTCCAAAAACTGGCACTAAACAATTATATCTGCTTGTAATAGTTGACCAATTTTCTAAGTGGCCAGAAGCTTTTGTTACCCAGAGGGAAGATGCAAAAACAGTTGCTAAAATTTTAGCCACTGAAATAATTCCCAGATTTGGTTGTCCGCTTCAGGTTAATTCTGATAACGGTCCAGCGTTCATTAGTAAAATCACACATGAGTTAGTAGAATGGTTACAGATTAATTGGAACTTTCACATTCCCTACCATCCTCAAAGCTCAGGTATTGTAGAAAGAATGAATCGCAATATCAAGGAAAAACTTTTAAAGGCAACAGCAGGTACATGGGTTAAATGGCAAAACTATTTACCTGCGATTTTAGCAGAAATCAGAATGACCCCAAATAGGACAACCAGGTTGTCTCCATTTGAGGTCCTAATGGGTAGACCATTCCCGACTCCATGGGTAAAAGGCCCACTTATCATTAAAAATGGTGATTTAGATTGTATTAAGGAACAATATGTAAAACAATTGATTGATAAATTGAATGGCATCTATGGTGATGTGTCTTCCCGTTTACCTCTTCCCTCACAGGAACCAACCCATCCTTTCAAGCCTGGAGATCTGGTCTGCATTCGCCAGCTGAATAAAGCAAAGAAAGGAGGTTTCCCGTTCAGCAAGCCAGTCACTGTGATCGCTGTAACCAGGACTGCCATACTGACTGACGACAAGGACATCTGGATACACGCTTCACGAGTGAAACTCTGTCCAAAGAGAGGAGAAGCGGGTGACAAGCTATCGGTCACCCCTCACAAAGGAGAAGTGGGTGATAAGGTATCGATCACTCCTCACAAAGACCAGGATGACGATCTCAATCATGGATCCAAGACATTCCTGCAAGATCTTCCTTTTCCTAATGGGGATATTGATATTTGTGTATATCCCAATAGTATTAATAATGGCATGCTATTACTCACCTGAAGATGCTGGACACTTTACACCTATTTGTTTACTATTATTAACATTGTTTAACTGTTACATGTCTTGTACTTATGAAAGAAAATATAAGGTATGATACAAGATGCAGAAAAAGTTCAACTGCAAAATTTAATTAGAGGTAGACCCAGATAGTTTATATTGTAGGAACATTACAGGTTATGTGATCACAATGTGATCAAAGAGGGGAATGATGGGTATATATATGTGTATATATATATATATATTATGTTATATGGGTAATTTGAATCTCACATATTAAGCATATTGAGGGTAACTTTAAATCTTGTATCAAATGTTTATAATGCAGCATTCCACAAGTTTCTTTTTGTATAGTTTCTAATATAACATCCTCTCTACAAATGGTTATATGGGCATATTCTGTTATGTGCTATAACAACATTCTTATTTCCTGTGGGCCCCTTATGCAGATGTGAAGTTAACTACGTTTTTTTATATATTTCCTGTGACCTCATGTATGACGTATACATTCCTATAAATTCTTTGTGTGTTCTTCAAATAAAGGGGACTTTTGTGAAAACACTCAGTTGCATGTGTGTGTGATTTCAGTGGTCACCCCAGGGCCCTGAAGAAAACATGTGCCGCACCCTTATCAGCCAGAGCAGAGCTAAGGAACAAAAGAAGTAACCCTACATATATATATATATATATATATATATATATATACACACACACACATATATATATATACATATATTTATATATATCACTTATCTCTCTCTCTCTCTCTCTCTCTCTCTCTCTCTTATATTTATATATTAGTGCCTCTGTGTGTGTGATGTTACAACATCTGAGAAAGTTCTAAGAAAAGCATAGGAAAGTTGCAAAAATGTTTAGCTAAGTAAGGGGTTAAGCAAATGTAAAGCCTGTGAGAGTTACTGACCTTTTTTTTCTACTATTAGAATCAAGGGGCAGAAGTCAGTGAGGAGGATTTGAGTCATCTAAGGCTGTCTGGTTAACTTGGCACAAAGAGAAGGGGAGGAGCTGCCGGTAGCAAGGAGTTATGCATGTGCTGTTCTTCTTTGTGCAGATAAGTGAACACAGACCTGATAGTGCAGCCAGCCATGGAAAAAAAATTAGCTGTGCTAAGGTCCAGAAACTGTTAGTAGTTTAAGACTGCAGTTTACCGTACAGGTCTTCTTATCAGTAAACAGCCCTTAGCACCCTCCCCGCTAATGAGTAATTGTAATTATCTGATTGGTTATTCAGTGTGTCAAAGGTTCCTTCCTTCTCTTACCAAACGTGCAATAGTACGTTTTTTTACAAATAGCGTTATGTGCATTTCTTTTGTGAGAGCTTTTCTTATGTCTGACTCTTGCTGACACTGTACAATAGCCTTTAAGCACAGTGCACAGACGGCATTTGCATTGTGCTGTGTGATACACATACAGGGTCCTAGACTACATAATTTTGATGCCAAGTACATGGTAAATTGAAAAAGCACTATGTAGAAGCATGCCTATGCGACCCAGTAAACATGGTGTTGCGACCCAGTAATGGGTCGCAACCCGTGGTTTGACGAGACCCTGCTCTAGAGGATAAAATTATAGAAACATTTTATTACTTGGGTAAACATATGTGTTTACTATGGATATGACTTGATGCTCCTATATGAAATTTATGGTTGAACAAAGCATTGTGACATAATTTATACTATAACAATCTATACTATAATCTAGTGCTGCAGAATCTGTTGGTGCTCTACAAATAACCGATAATAATAATAATAATAATATACCATTTTTTTATCTAATTTTTTTTTTTTTTTTTTTTAGTTTTCAAATTTTTTATTAACTCTTAATATACAATACAGTGTATAAACATAAGTGTAACTGAGTCACCAATTACAGAATATAGGAATAAATACAGTTCAAAACACATCTTTATCAATGATGTAAATACATTCATTGTTTCATATTCATAATTAAAAGTAATAGAATTAACTAACCAATCCATGTGTGTGCGTATGGACGTTCACATTTTAGATCCTATCGAAATTCCAGACTATTTGTAAATATCTGGTGACTCCCAGATGTGCCTCAAACTGTCACTATAGAGTAGATAGCATATATAAGAGAAGAAAGGAAGGAGAAAGAGATTAAGAATGGGGAAAGGGTGTAGTTGTTCAGGAGATGAGGGTAAAAAGGTAGGAAAAAAAAAAAAGGGGGGGGGGCGTACAATCAATCATCTGCCTGTCGAAGAAACTATTTTTTGGGGATTTTATGTGCTTGAAGTGGCCCAGAGCTCCAGCATATATTCATGAAGTTCAATTTTATCATCTCTCAGATACATAAAGCGTTCCAATTGGAGGTGCCTATTTATCTGATTTTTCCAATCACTAAGGACGGGTACCGTAGTGGATTTCTAATGTTTGGGAATGAGGGATTTGGCACTGTTAAGAATAATAAACAAGAGTTTTTTTTTTTATTTGTCAGCTAGTTTAGGTAGGCCGTGGAAGAGTAGGAGATCAAGCTTTCTATTAACTGTGATTTGTAGTTTAGCGTCTATCTCATCACAAACTCCCTGCCAGAACGGCTGTATTAACCCACAGTTCCACCAAATGTGAGAGAGAGTACCCTGTTCCCCACATCCTCTCCAACACTTCCCATCCGTCTGTTTATATATCTTTTTTATTCTACTGGGGGTAAGGTACCAGCAGGATAGGTATTTATAGTTAGACTCAAGTATCTTTGCCGAAACAGAGGCTTTTGTATGTTTTAAGAATATTCGTTGCCATTCCTTGTCTGTGGGGTGAGGATCTAATACTCTGTTCCACTGTCTAGTGTAAGATGGGAGGGGCTTTTCTTTATATGCTACTAACAGATGGTACATGATAGAGATGAGGTGGCCCGGTGCTTTTGGTAACAGACAAAGTGTTTCGAGTGTAGTTAATTGTCTAGTCAGGTCGGACCTTCTTGTGTATGTAAACAGAAAGTGTTGTAACTGTAGGTAGAAATACCAGGAGACTTGGAGGCCGGAGTTCTCCAGATCCTCCCTGTTTTTGAGTTTCCCGTTCACGAAAAGTCTATGATAAGATGTTTGGTCCAAGTGTGCTTTATTTAGGTTCAGAATGTGTATATTCGTGAATGGTATGTCTGGGTTTTGAACAGAGGATGTCAACGGGGAAGGGTTTGAAGAGACATGAGTTGATTCTATCAGGATCCTATCCCATTGGGAAAAGAATTCTCTAAGAAGTGGATAAGAGTTAGCTATTTTAGGTTTTGTTTTGGGAGAGACCCACCCAAGAGAGCCCACATTATGGGTTCTTAGTATTGTCCTCCCCACCTGAACCCAAGTTTTATCTGGTCGGTTGTTGCCCAATTCTATTTGGTGTTGGAGGTTTACAGCTCTCCTATAAATCAATAAGTTGGGGACCCCTAGTCCACCCCTTTCTGATATAATGTGCTTCTTGCCACCCTTGGTCTGCCCCCCCCCATATATACTCCTCTATTATGTTCTGCATTCTCTGTAAGTAATTTGTAGGGAAGGGGATTGGGAGGGTCTGCAAATAGTATAAAACCCGAGGGAGGATATTCATTTTGACTATCCCAATTCTGCCTAACCAGGAAACTTTTTTATTTTTCCACGAGGACAAGTCACATGTGATCGATTTGAGTAAGTGTGTGTAGTTGGCTTCAAAAAGAGAATCTGGGGTCGGAGTTAAATTAATCCCGAGATATTTTAGTGTGCGTGTTTGTAACCGTAATGTGCAGGAGCTCACAAGTTGACATAACTCAGGCTGAGGGAGGTTTATATTTAATATCTCTGATTTGGTTTGGTTCAGGTGGAAATTTGACACCCTACCATATTCCTCGAACTCTCTCAAAGATTCTGGGAGCGAAGTCAGTGGGTTCGTAAGAGAAAGCAGAATATCGTCCGCGTACAGAGATAATTTGTGCTCCTGATGTCCAATTTTGATTACGGTAATTTTACCGTTATCCCTAATTCTCTGTGCCAATACTTCTATTGTTAATGCAAAAAGCAATGGTGACAGAGGGCACCCCTGTCTGGTCCCATTACTGATTTGAAAGGGGTCAGATAGAATGTTGTTTATTTTAATTTGCGCTAAGGGTGCCGAATAGAGGGAAAAAACTTGGCTTATAAATTGGTGTAATAAATTCATCTTCGACAGGGTAGCCCGGAGGAAAGCCCAACTGACCCTGTCGAAGGCCTTCTCGGCATCTGTGGATACAAGTATGGAGGGAATTTTATTGCATTGTGCGTAATTTACCAGAAGGGCGGCTTTTATAGTATTTTCCCTGGCCTCGCGGCCTGGGACAAAGCCTACTTGGTCAGGAGATATTAATTTTGGTTAGAGTTTGTTTAGTCTAGTCGAGAGAATTTTAGCAAAGATTTTTAAGTCCACATTGAGGAGCGAAATTGGTCTAAAATTCTCAGGGCGGTTTGTTGGTTTGCCAAGTTTTGGGATCGTGGTGATGTGTGCCAACAGCATCGAGGGAGGGAATTCTTGTTTATCGCCTATTGTGTTGAATAGTGCAGCTAGGTGAGGTATTAGAATATGTATAAACATTTTATAATATTTAACACTAAACCCATCTGGACCTGGGCTTTTGCCTGCCGGCAGCTCATTGATAATATGGGCCACCTCGTCAACCGAAATGGGAGAGTCTAGTTCCTCAGCTTCTGCCTGCGACAGAGAAGGTAGTGTGAGCGAGTCTAGATATGAGTCTATTGCATGTGTAAAGGGGTCACTATCTCGTGTTTGTTGGTCCCCAATAGAGCCTCCTATATTATCCAAATTATTGTAGTAGGTTTTTAGTACGTCTGCAATAGCTGGACTATCCGAGCATGTGTGATTATGTTGATCAATTATGGAGTGTATGTGGGATTTCATTTGTTTCCTCTTTAAGGCCCTTGCTAACAATCTACCTGGCTTGTCCCCAAATTCAAAATATTTCTGTTGAAGTTTTAATGCCGTTTTTTGGTGTTCAACGGAGTGAAACTTTTGAATTTCCTCTCTGGTTTGTTGAAGATCTAGTTTAAGAGATGTGTCAGTAGGTGATTTTTTTATGTCGTACCTCTAGTTCATGTATTCTAGATAGAAGAGAAGTGTATTTGAGTCTTGCTGGTTTAGAAAGGTAGGCTTTTTGTTTAATGAGTTCGCCTCTAAGTACGCATTTGTGCGCTTCCCAAACTATGTGTCTAGGTGACTCATCAAGGGTATTGTGTTGGAAGTAAAGTGTGTTCTCAATTTGGGTCTTAACTACCGGGTTATTTAGCATAAAGTCGTCGAATTTCCAGATGAAGGGATGGTTTACAAATCACAGGAGCATGATCAGACCATGTCATAGTAAGTATTTGAGTGTTTGTGACCAAAGCCAAGGTGGACTGATCTGTGAAAATGTAATCAATTCTAGTATAAAGGTTGTGGGGGGGGTGAGAAGAAAGTGTAGTCACGTCTCGTTGGGTATAAGGTTCTCCATGTATCATGGACCGCTAACTCTTCAAGTCTAGCATTACATTGTTTGATTACTTTTCTTGGAATGGATGCCTATCTATTTTTTTTAAACTTGTTTCTATCATGATTCAGAATGCAAAAAGAAACTATATATTCTAAGCTTCAATAGTTGCAATTGGAGTTTTGATTTTAATTAATATTGTATTGCATTATGTCTATGATAATTTTTTAAATAATGATTAGTGATGTTCATTTCAGTCATACGATATTATGTAGTGCTAAAGACTAAGGCCTAGATTTAGAGTTTGGCGGTAGCCATGAAAACCAGCGTTAGAGGCTCCTAACGCTGGTTTTAAGCTACCTCCGGTATTTGGAGTCACTCAAAAAAGGGTCTAACGCTCACTTTTCAGCCGCAACTTTTCCATACCGCAGATCCCCTTACGTAAATTGCGTATCCTATCTTTTCAATGGGATTTTTATAACTCCGGTATTTAGAGTCGTGTCTGAAGTGAGCATTAGAAATCTAACGACAAAACTCCAGCCACAGAAAAAAGTCAGTAGTTAAGAGCTTTCTGGGCTAACGCCGGTTCATAAAGCTCTTAACTACTGTACTCTAAAGTACACTAACACCCATAAACTACCTATGTACCCCTAAACCGAGGTCCCCCCACATCACTGCAACTCGATTAAATTTTTTTAACCCCTAATCTGCCGACCGCCACCTACGTTATCCTTATGTACCCCTAATCTGCTGCCCCTAACACCGCCGACCTCCTGTCTCTCTTATGTGCATTTTTTCAAAGAAAACAAAGAAAAGACATTTTGGTACAAGTGTATTTCTACTTTGGAACTGACTCAATATTGCCTGTTCTTTTCTATCTGATGCTGCATGCTGAGAAAGAGCGTGTATGTTAAAGCGGCTGGTTACTGGAGAATGTGGATTCCTATCTTGCGCTGGACTGAGCGTGTAACATCTATCTGAAGGTGTATAAGAATAAGAGACCCTTTGCTGAGAAATCGTGTGGATTTGTGTGTGGCTGTTTAACTATACTTTTCTGAGTATACGGTGCATCCTGGTATGTGCTTGGCTACATAACATTGGTGGAAGCCTGGTTTCTTTCACCTTGTACAACTGGCCAATCCAGTGGACAGATTCTCGGAAGTTGGGACACACCTCACAATAAAACCTATTACCAGCAGGCTGACAACCACACCTCAGGCTGCAAGTGACGTCACACGCGCTGAACGCTGCATCTACTTTGAATCGGAACAACAGATCCAAATTTGGCAGCAAAGTAAAAAAAGTGAACTTGTGCCTCCAGCCGCAGTTATCTAAGTCTGCTTTACAGACGTTATATAAGACATTTGCCTTTCATTTTCTCTGATCTGTTTGTCGAAAATGATTTTGCTATGAGTCAACTTGTTACCATTATGTTTATGCTTGATTTTTGCTTACGATTTTTGCTCACAATTTGTTATCTGTCTATGTAACAGATGGTAGGTTAGGCCTAACCCCTAGTTAATTAGCATACGTATGCTTAGAGGTTCCTGGCCTTTCAAGTAGCATTTAGTCTTTGAAAATTTGCCTTTTTAGTTAAGAATGCTCACTTTTAGATTTTGATTGACCTTGTCATTTTTGTGATCCACATACATGTGGTCTGGGATTTAAATAGGAATTAATAAATTTGTTTATTTACCAAATTCTGTGTGCCTTGTTTTATCCCTTGCTTTCTTCACAACAGCATTATATGTTGTGATTACATTCTCTCTGTTTGACTTTTGTATAATTATATTTATTAACACCTAATCTGCCCCCCACAACGTCACCGCCAGCTACCTACACTTATTAACCCCTAATCTGCTGTCCGCACGCCGCCGCCAGCTACATTATCCCTATGTACCCCTAATCTGCTGCCCTAACATCGCCGACCCCTATATTATATTTATTAACCCCTAACCTGCCCCCCACAACGTCGCCGCCACCTACCTACAATAATTAACCCTTAATCTGCTGACCGCAAAGAGCCGCCAGCTACATTATAGCTATGTACCCCTAATCTGCTGCCCCTAACACCGCCGACCCCTATATTATATTTATTAACCCCTAACCTGCCCTCCCTAACATCGCCGACACCTAACTTCAATTATTAACCCCTAATCTGCCGACCGAATCTCGCCGCTATTCTAATAAATGTATTAACCCCTAAAGCTAAGTCTAACCCTAACACTAACACCCCCCTAAGTTAAATATAATTTTAATATAACAAAATTAATTCACTCTTATTAAATAAATTATTCCTATTTAAAGCTAAATACTTACCTGTAAAATAAATCCTAATATAGCTACAACATAAATTATAATTATATTATAGCTATTTTAGGATTAATATTTATTTTACAGGTAACTTTGTATTTATTTTAACCAGGTACAATAGCTATTAAATAGTTAAGAACTATTTAATAGCTAAAATAGTTAAAATAATTAAAAATTTACCTGTAAAATAAATCCTAACCTAAGTTACAATTAAACCTAACATACACTATCATTAAATTAATTAAATAAAATATCTACAATTACCTACAATTAAACCTAACACTACACTATCAATACATTAATTAAATACAATATCTACAAATAACTACAATGAAATAAACTAACTAAAGTACAAAAAATAAAAAAGAACTGTTACAAAAAATATTTTTTTTTTTTACAAACATAAGGAAAATCTTACAACAATTTTAAACTAATTACACCTACTCTAAGTCCCCTAATAAAATAACAAAGCCCCCCAAAATAAAAAATGCCCTACCCTATTCTAAATTACTAAAGTTCAAAGCTATTTTACCTTACCAGCCCTGAACAGGGCCCTTTGCTTGGCATGCCCCAAGAAGTTCAGCTCTTTTGCCTGTAAAAAAAAACATACAATACCCCCTCCCAACATTACAACCCACCACCCACATACCCCTAATCTAACCCAAACCCCCCTTAAATAAACCTAACACTAAGCCCCTGAAGATCATCCTACCTTGTCTTCACCATACCAGGTTCACTGATCCGTCCTGGCTCCAAAATCTTCATCCAACCCAAGCGGGGGCTGGCGATCCATCTTCCGGCGGCTGAAGAGGTCCAGAAGAGGCTCCAAAGTCTTCATCCTATCCGGGAAGAAGAGTAGATCCGGACCGGCAACCATCATCTTCCAAGCGGCATCTTCTATCCTCATCCGATGAGGACCGGCTCCATCCTGAAGACCTCCACCGCGGACCCATCTTCATTCGGCGACGTCCAACTGAAGAATGACGGTTCCTTTAAGGGACGTCATCCAAGATGGCGTCCCTCGAATTCCGATTGGCTGATAGGATTCTATCAGCCAATCGGAATTAAGGTAGGAATATTCGGATTGGCTGATGGAATCAGCCAATCAGAATCAAGATCAATCCGATTGGCTGATCCAATCAGCCAATCAGATTGAGCTCGCATTCTATTGGCTGATCGGAACAATAGAATGCGAGCTCAATCTGATTGGCTGATTGGATCAGCCAATCGGATTGAACTTGATTCTGATTGGCTGATTCCATCAGCCAATCAGAATATTCCTACCTTAATTCCGATTGGCTGATAGAATCCTATCAGCCAATCGGAATTCGAGGGACGCCATCTTGGATGACATCCCTTAAAGGAACCGTCATTCTTCAGTTGGACGTCGCCGGATGAAGATGGGTCCGCGGTGGAGGTCTTCAAGATGGAGCCGGTCCTCATCGGATGAAGATAGAAGATGCCGCTTGGAAGATGATGGTTGCCGGTCCGGATCTACTCTTCTTCCCGGATAGGATGAAGACTTTGGAGCCTCTTCTGGACCTCTTCAGCCGCCGGAAGATGGATCGCCAGCCCCCGCTTGGGTTGGATGAAGATTTTGGAGCCAGGACGGATCGGTGAACCTGGTATGGTGAAGACAAGGTAGGATGATCTTCAGGGGCTTAGTGTTAGGTTTATTTAAGGGGGGTTTGGGTTAGATTAGGGGTATGTGGGTGGTGGGTTGTAATGTTGGGGGGGGTATTGTATGTTTTTTTTTACAGGCAAAAGAGCTGAACTTCTTGGGGCATGCCCCGCAAAGGGCCCTGTTCAGGGCTGGTAAGGTAAAAGAGCTTTGAACTTTAGTAATTTAGAATAGGGTAGGACATTTTTTATTTTGGGGGGCTTTGTTATTTTATTAGGGGGCTTAGAGTAGGTGTAATTAGTTTAAAATTGTTGTAAGATTTTCCTTATGTTTGTAAAAAAAAATGTATTTTTTGTAACTTAGTTCTTTTTTATTTTTTGTACTTTAGTTAGTTTATTTCATTGTAGTTATTTGTAGATATTGTATTTAATTAATGTATTGATAGTGTAGTGTTAGGTTTAATTGTAGGTAATTGTAGATATTTTATTTAATTAATTTAATGATAGTGTAGTGTTAGGTTTAATTGTAACTTAGGTTAGGATTTATTTTACAGGTAATTTTATTATTTTAACTAGGTAACTATTAAATAGTTATTAACTATTTAATAGCTATTGTACCTGGTTAAAATAATTACAAAGTTACCTGTAAAATAAATATTAATCCTAAAATAGCTATAATATAATTATAATTTATAGTGTAGCTATATTAGGATTTATTTTACAGGTAAGTATTTAGCTTTAAATAGGAATACTTTATTTAATAAGAGATAATTAATTTCGTTAGATGTAAATTAACTTAGGGGGGTGAAAGTGTTAGGGTTAGACTTAGCTTTAGGGGTTAATACATTTATTAGAATAGCGGTGAGCTCCAGTCGGCAGATTAGGGGTTAATAATTGAAGTTAGGTGTCGGCGATGTTAGGGAGGGCAGATTAGGGGTTAATACTATTTATTATAGGGTTAGTTAGGCGGATTAGGGGTTAATAACTTTATTATAGTAGCGCTCAGGTCCGGTCGGCAGATTAGGGGTTAATAAGTGTAGGCAGGTGGAGGCGACGTTGTGGGGGGCAGATTAGGGGTTAATAAATATAATATAGGGGTCGGCGGTGTTAGGGGCAGCAGATTAGGGGTACATAGGGATAATGTAAGTAGCGGCGGTTTACGGAGCGGCAGATTAGGGGTTAATAATAATATGCAGGGGTCAGCGATAGCGGGGGCGGCAGATTAGGGGTTAATAAGTGTAAGGTTAGGGGTGTTTAGACTCGGGGTACATGTTAGGGTGTTAGGTGCAGACGTAGGAAGTGTTTCCGCATAGCAAACAATGGGGCTGCGTTAGGAGCTGAACGCGGCTTTTTTGCAGGTGTTAGGTTTTTTTTCAGCTC
Source organism: Bombina bombina (assembly GCF_027579735.1). Lineage (NCBI taxonomy): Eukaryota > Metazoa > Chordata > Amphibia > Anura > Bombinatoridae > Bombina > Bombina bombina. The sequence continues at coordinate 529,583,197 of NC_069501.1, read as the reverse complement.
AAACAGCCCCATTGTTTCCTATGGGGGAATCGTGCACGAACATGTTTTTGAGGCTGGCCGCGTCCGTAAGCAACTCTGGTATCGAGAGTTGAAGCTGCGTTAAATATGCTCTACGCTCCTTTTTTGGAGCCTAACGCAGCCTTTATGTGGACTCTCAATACCAGAGTTATTTTTATGGTGCGGCCAGAAAAAAGCCGGCGTTAGCTACGCGGGTCCTTACCGACAAAACTCTAAATCTAGCCGTAATTGTATAAACCATTTCAGCCAACATTATGCATTTGCTCTTGTTCTCACGTACTCACCCTCCACTGATGAGTTCGTTGATGAAATCTGTTCCAGAAGAATTGTTACTTTTACTCACAAAGAATGAACTGACAAGCAGAATGTGTTCGCCTCCTTCAAGACCCTGAGCCTCCAGAACCACATGCAATGGGGTATTTGTGGATATTTTATGGTTACTATAGAGAAGGTTGGTTAGCTCCAAGTCATTGAATATTGAAATCTTTAATTTAATTCTTTCAATAGGTTTTGGAGGTGAAGAAGTAGAAGAATATGTAGATGTAGGCTCAGCAGTTGATTCTTCTGGTGTTGTAGGAGCAATGGTTGGTTCTCCAGTTGTTGAAGACTCAGTAACTGGTTTTACTGTGGTTGTAGGCTCAGTAGGTGGCTCTTCAGTTGTTCTAGCCTCAGTAGGTGGCTCTTTAGTTGTTGTAGGCACAGTAGTTAGTTTTTTAGTAGTAGGCTCAGTAGTTGGTTCTTTAGTTGTTGTAGGCTCAGTAGTTGGTTCTTTAGTAGTAGGCTCAGTAGTTGGTTCTTTAGTTGTAGGCTCAGTAGTTGTTTCTTTAGTAGTAGGCTCAGTAGTTGGTTCTTTAGTCGTATGCCTAGTAGTTGGTTCTTTAGTCGCGGGCTTAGTAGTTGGTTCTTTACTGGTTACAGGCTCGGGGGTTGTTGTGGACTCAGATGTGATTTGTTGAGTAGAAGTTGTATCTGTTGAATGTTCTGTAGTTGTGGTTGCAATAGTTGTGGTTTTTGTAGTTGGTGGAATAAATGCTTCTAAAATGAGAAGATAAACAATTTTAAAGGATTGCTTTCATTAGATCAAGTGACAATATCTGTCAGCCATATCAATACATCTTACCATGATTATCAGTTGACAATGTCAAATACTGAATATCTCTAACCACCTCATTTAGCTGTCAAAATAATTTTTTGCATATACTATTTAATTGCATCATATTACACTCTGCTTTATATTGCTATAAGGAAATATGTATATCACCACAGCAGTAAATAATATTGTGACAGTACATTTGGGACATCATATCTTACTGCAGTCCCTTAGACAAACCTTACGCAACCCAGTAAGTAACTAACCATGATGATCATGCAATTAACATCAAGGTGGGTGGGTTTGGTCATGAGTTGCAGACTCTCAATTTAACAAAAAAATAAAAAAATAAAAAGGTAATACCACAAGCAGTCTTTATATAAATGTTATTTTAAACTTGTTTATTTAGATGACTAATTTGTACTTGTGGAACTAGACCAGGGGAGTCCAACGTGCAGCCCATTTCACAGCAAAGTAGCGCTCTCCTGACTTATAGAAACATAGAATATGATAGCAGATAGAAACCATTCAGCCTATCTAGTCTGCCCAATTTTCTGAATACTTTCATTAGTTCCTGGCCTTATCTTATACCTAGCCTAACCTTATGCCTATCCCATTCATATTTAAACTACTTCACTGTCTCTACCACTTTTGCTGGATGGCTATTCCACCATGTATCCACTGTAAAGAGAGTGTTTTTTTAGGTTTTTAATTTGAAATGTACCTTGGTGTCCTTCACTAATGTCTGTACTTTGGAAAATGTCCGCCACAGCCTTGGTCTGTGCCTATCCCTGCTGATTATTTAATTTTTGCTGTTTATAAAATACATATTTAAAACACAGAATCTTATTTTTATTTTTTGAAGTTGGACTTTTTATTTATTTTTTCCCCTGTAAGTAAATTGTTAATCTATAAGGCATATGTGTCCAAAGAAAGGGCACAAGGGAGTAGAAATACTCCTCCATTGTAATTTTGGTCCTCATACTTAAATATTCTGCTGTGCATGTTGCTAATGATTAGGGATGGGCGAATGTTTCTAAAAATTCGAAATTTAAAACAAATTTTTATACATTTGTTAGTTCAAATCAAATTTCGAATGTTTATATAACATTCTAACATTCTATTTTCAAATTTCCGTCTTTGAATTTTTCAATAAAATTTGAAAATATTCGTTAGAATACTAGAATGTTTAGCTATGTATTCATTCAATTTCAAAATGTAATATTCGAATTCGAATGTGACATTCAAATTCAAAATAGTATTTCTAGTCTATAACTGTGTTTAATAAATGTAATATTCGAATTTGAATGCTACATTCAAATGTCACATTCGAATTTGAAATAGTATTTCTAGTCTAATACTGTGTTTTAAATGTAATGTAATGTGACATTCGAATTCGAAATAGTATTTCTAGTTTACAACTGTGTTTAATAAATGTGATATTCGATTCGAATGTGATATTCGATTTGAATGTGACATTCAAATTCGAAATAGTATTTCTAGTCTAATACTGTACTGTGTTTTATAAATGTAATATTCAAATTTGAATGTGATATTCGATTTGAATGTGACATTCGAATTTGAAATAGTGTTTCTAGTCTACAATTGTGTTTTATAAATGTAATATTCGTATTCGAATGTGACATTCGAATTGAAATGTGACATGAAAAAACTGTAAATAATGTTTGAAAAATCGAATTTTTAAGAATATGCGTTCTTATCAACATTCTATTATGTAAATTGAATTTCTACAATAACATTCGTTCTAACATTCAAATTCAAATATAAACACATTTGCCCATCCCTACTAATGATATTATTATGAGTATTTTATTTCTTTGCTCCAACCTGGGAACTTTTAAGTGAATGTTAATGTTATGAGGACTACTTAATTCTGATATCAATCCACACACTTTTCAAAGTTTTTGGTAAGAATGTAAAACACAAAATTATTGTTGTCTTTTCACCAGCAATAAGGGATTTATCAGTGAACGATCCTCCACCCTTGGATATAGCTGTATTAAAGGAATGATTAGCAAGAGTTGTTTTATTAAAGTTGGAAAAGTTTTGAAAAATAACTACTCACCTGAGCAATATACATCAAATTTTAAGGTTCCAGAGAACTTGTACACGTAGTATCCATCACAGGCCTTTACAGGGATGGATGCTCCAGTTGTGCAAGCTGTTAAATCGTTATTAACGATTGGCACCAGCTGAATTCCTGCTCCAATTTCTGGGTGGTTCTTGCTCAGAGTAAACGGTTCCCGAGAGCCACACTTCAAAGGGCCAACACATCCTACCTTCATCTGATATCCTGGGCTGAATCTGAACCACCCAAACTTGTAGCGATCAGTGGGAAATCTGCCATTAGATTTTATTGTGTATAGTCTACTTGCTCCATCAATCTCCTTGGCAATTGCACATGGGTCAACACATGTCAAAGTACCATTGGTACTCACACAGTCATCATTAGAGGAGCAGGTGGAAACACCACATGTCTTGATTATTTTGCTAGAACACAAGTAAGTACCATTCTTATCTGTGCAACTTGCTGGCTCACATCTATATGCAGATGGGTCTTTGCATTCATTAATATTAACACATTTGAGTGAGTCAAAAATGTACCCAGTGGGGCAGCAAGGATTTGTATCACATAACACGTACTGTGTGCAGTTAAACCCGTCTCCAATAGATCCATAATCACAAGAACATTTCACATAGCCATCAAATTGTTCACAGAGACGATAGGTTTTACTGCAGTCACTACAGTCTTTGGCATCTGAGAGAAAAGAATAGACAGATAAATAATTGTAAGAGAAATATGTTTACCTTACTTAGATATTTTAAATTATATTAATATTATTAATGTAAAATAGCAGATACAGAAATCAACTTGAAATGTATCTATCTATCTATCTATCTATCTATCTATCTATCTATCTATCTATCTATCATATATTTGTATATCAGCCCTCACCTCCAGGAAATGTTAATATTTATTACTACTGTCACTATCTGTAACCTTTAAGCAAGGCACACTGAAAAACATGTCTATTTGATAGTTTCTGAGCTAGGTAGCCAAACATTTAAAACAGACATTTTTGCACAATATTTTTGAATATATTCAAACTGAACTTGAGTGTTTTTAGGTTTTCTTTTTTTATGAGTACAGCTGTTTACTTTAGGCTCGCCGGAAACAAAAGTTAAGAAGCAGCGGTCTTAATACCGCCGCTCCTTAACTCATCCTACAATGGATCATGTCCCCCCGACACTTGATAAATCAACTCCTTAGTAGTTTCCATAAATCAATAAAACTCTCATTACACAGAGTCACCAAATCACCATTAGATTTAGTAGGTGATTACCTAGGGCCTCACTTATGTGGAGCCTTAGCTCAGTACATTGTGCTCAAAGTAGCAGCACAGGCGGCCTAAGGGAAGTGACAAGATGCAGTGTTGTGATGTGCTTTTTTTTTAGACCAATGGAGCACTAGAAGTAGTGCTGTAGAACCATGACTGGCAATCTGAAGTACGTTAGGGACTAACAGACCAGCAGCAATACCAGACTCAAATCTGAGGCTTGATGTGGGTATGAGACTAACAGATCTATGGGTTGGCCTAAGCGCCAGATGAGAACCTTAAAGCCTGGGGGCGGGTGACTCCTAGCTGTTACCCAGAATAAACAGAGTGAGAAAGTGTGGGATCCCAGGCGCCTACCCTAAGGAGGCTAAGGTGTAAGAAACCAGTAGCTTAAAACTAATTTAATAAATCTTCACAAAAATCAATTAAAAACATGCATGAATACAGTTGAGTAAAGAACAATAAATATAAAAATAATAACACAATGGGGGGTAGTTATCAAGCCGTCAACCTCAAATACGCTGGAATTCCGCAGCGTATTTGTGGCGAGGCTGATTCGCCTTAGTTATCAAGCCCTAGATACCGGCAAAACTAGAATTTTGTGACGTAAGCTTCGATTCGCTGGACTCAGTCCGACACAGATCGATTCTTACGTCAAACCAGATGTTCCGCACACAAGTGCAGCACAATCTGACTACTTTTGCTAGTTATCAAAAAACTAGCAGGTACGCTCGGCACTTTTATGGCCCAGCGTACCTGGTTTTCAATCCGCCGCCCTGGAGGTGGCGGATCCCATAGGAATCAATGGGAGTCTGACCATAGCGAAAGTTCATGTTCGCTGCTGCCAGACATCCCATTGATTCCTATGGGAGATGTCTGCACCTAACACCCTAACATGTACCCCGAGTCTAAACACCCCTAATCTGTCTCCCCTACACCGCCGCAAGTAAATAAAGTGTTTACCCCCTAAACCGCTGCTCCCGGAGCCCACCGCAAGCTATAATAAACATGTTAACCCCTAAACCGCCGCTCCCTGACCCCGCCGCAACTATAATATATGTATTAACCCCTAAACCGCCGCTCCCTGACCCCGCCGCAACCTATATTAAATTTATTAACCCCTATCCTGCCCCCCTACACCGTTGCCACTATAATAAATTTATTAACCCCTATCCTGCCCCCCACTACACCGCCGCCACTGTAATAAAATTATTAACCCCTAAACCTAAGTCTAACACTAACCCTAACACCCCCTTACTTAAATATTAATTAAATAAATCTAAATAATATTTCTATTATGAACTAAATTAATCCTATTTAAAACTAAATACTTACCTTTAAAATAAACCCTAATATAGCTACAATATAAATAATAATTATATTGTAGCTATCTTAGGATTTATTTTTATTTTACAGGCAAATTTCAATTTATTTTAACTAGGTACAATAGCTATTAAATAGTTATTAACTATTTAATAGCTACCTAGCTAAAATAAAGAGAAATTTACCTGTAAAATAAAAACTAACCTAAGTTACAATTACACCTAACACTACACTATACTTTAATAAATGATTCCTATTTAAAACTAAATACTTACCTGTAAAATAAACCCTAAGATAGCTACAATGTAATTAATAATTACATTGTAGCTATTTTAGGAATTATATTTATTTTACAGGTAACTTTGTATTTATTTTAGCTAGTTAGAATAGTTACTATTTAATAACTACCTAGCTAAAAGAAATACAAAATTACCTGTAAAATAAATCCTAACCTAAGTTACAATTAAACCTAACACTACACTATCATTACATTAATTAAATAAATTAACTACAAATAACTACAATTAAATACAATTACATAAACTAACTAAAGTACAAAAAAATAAAAAAGCTAAGTTACAAAAAATAAAAAAAATAAGTTACAAACATTTAAAAAATATTACAACAATTTTAAGCTACTTACACCTAATCTAAGCCCCCTAATAAAATAACAAAGCCCCCCAAAATAAAAAATGCCCTACCCTATTCTAAATTAAAAAAGTTCAAAGCTCTTTTACCTTACCAGCCCTTAAAAGGGCCTTTCGTGGGGCATGCCCCAAAGAATTCAGTTCTTTTGCCTGTAAAAGAAAAATACAACCCCCCCAACATTAAAACCCACCACCCACATACCCCTAATCTAACCCAAACCCCCCTTAAAAAAAGCTAACACTACCTCCCTGAAGATCATCCTACCTTTAGTCGTCTTCACTCAGCCGAGCCACCGATGGAACTGAAGAGGAGATCCGGAGCGGCAGAAGTCATCATCCAAGGGGCGCTGAAGAAATCTTCCATCCGATGAAGTGATCCTCCAAGCGGCGCTGAAGAAGTCTTCCATCCGATGAAGTGATCCTCCAAGCGGCGCTGAAGTCTTCGATCCGGGCGATGTCATCTTCCAAGCGCGGTCTTCAATCTTCTTCTTCAGGATCCATCTTCATTCCGCCGACGCGGAACATCCTTCTTTCCCGACGGACTACCGACGAATGAAGGCTCCTTTAAGGGACGTCATCCAAGATGGCGTCCCTTCAATTCCGATTGGCTGATAGGATTCTATCAGCCAATCGGAATTAAGGTAGGAAAAATATGATTGGCTGATTGGATCAGCCAATCGGATTGAACTTCAATCCGATTGGCTGATTGAATCAGCCAATCATATTTTTCCTACCTTAATTCCGATTGGCTGATAGAATCCTATCAGCCAATCGGAATTGAAGGGACGCCATCTTGGATGACGTCCCTTAAAGGAGCCTTCATTCGTCGGTAGTCCGTCGGGAAAGAAGGATGTTCCGCGTCGGCGGAATGAAGATGGATCCTGAAGAAGAAGATTGAAGACCCCGCTTGGAAGATGACATCGCCCGGATCGAAGACTTCTTCAGCGCCGCTTGGAGGATCACTTCATCGGATGGAAGACTTCTTCATCGCCGCTTGGAGGATCACTTCATCGGATGGAAGATTTCTTCAGCGCCCCTTGGAGGATAACTTCTGCCGCTCCGGATCTCCTCTTCGGTTCCATCGCTGCTCGGCTGAGTGAAGACGACTCAAGGTAGGATGACCTTCAGGGGATTAGTGTTAGGTTTTTTTAAGGGGGGTTTGGGTTAGATTAGGGGTATGTGGGTGGTGGGTTTTAATGTTGGGGGGGGGGTTGTATTTTTCTTTTACAGGCAAAAGAGCTGAATTTTTTGGGGCATGCCCCACGAAAGGCCCTTTTAAGGGCTGGTAAGGTAAAAGAGCTTTGAACTTTTTTAATTTAGAATAGGGTAGGGCATTTTTTTATTTTGGGGGGCTTTGTTATTTTATTAGGGGGCTTAGATTAGGTGTAAGTAGCTTAAAATTGTTGTAATATTTTTAACATGTTTGTAACTTATTTTTTTTATTTTTTGTAACTTAGCTTTTTTATTTTTTGTACTTTAGTTAGTTTATGTAATTGTATTTAATTGTAGTTATTTGTAGTTAATTTATTTAATTAATGTAATGATAGTGTAGTGTTAGGTTTAATTGTAACTTAGGTTAGGATTTATTTTACAGGTAATTTTGTATTTATTTTAGCTAGGTAGTTATTAAATAGTTAATAACTATTTAATAAGTATTCTAACTAGCTAAAATAAATACAAAGTTACCTGTAAAATAAATATAAATCCTAAGATAGCTACAATGTAATTATTAATTATATTGTAGCTATCTTAGGGTTTATTTTACAGGAAAGTATTTAGTTTTAAATAAGAATAATTTATTAAAGTATAGTGTAGTGTTAGGTGTAATTGTAACTTAGGTTAGTTTTTATTTTACAGGTAAATTTCTCTTTATTTTAGCTAGGTAAGCTATTAAATAGTTAATAACTATTTAATAGCTATTGTACCTAGTTAAAATAAATTGAAATTTGCCTGTAAAATAAAAATAAATCCTAAGATAGCTACAATATAATTATTATTTATATTGTAGCTATATTAGGGTTTATTTTAAAGGTAAGTATTTAGTTTTAAATAGGATTAATTTAGTTCATAATAGAAATATTATTTAGATGTATTTAATTAATATTTAAGTTAGGGGGGTGTTAGGGTTAGTGTTAGACTTAGGTTTAGGGGTTAATAATTTTATTACAGTGGCGGCAGTGTAGTGGGGGGCAGGATAAGGGTTAATAAATTTCTTATAGGTGGCGACGGTGTAGGGGGGGCAGGATAGGGGTTAATAAATGTAATATAGGTTGCGGCGGGGTCAGGGAGCGGCGGTTTAGGGGTTAAACTATTTATTTCGTTGCGGTGAGGTGCGGGATCAGCAGGATAGGGGTTAATAACTTTATTATAGAGGGCGACGGTATAGGGGGGGCAGGATAGGGGTTACTAGGTATAATGTAGGTTGCGGCGGTGTCCGGGAGCGGCGGTTTAGGGGTTAATACATTTATAAGAGTTGCGGCGGGGTCTAGGAGCGGCTGTTTAGGGGTTACTAACTTTATTTAGTTGCGGGGGTCTCCGGGGGCGCCGGTATAGGGGGTAGAACAGTGTAGTTAGTGTGAGTGCTTAGTGACAGGCTAGCAAGAAAGCTGTAAAAAAGCCGAAGAGCAGCAAGATCGCATGAGTGATAACTCTCACAGTCCACTGCTCATCGCCCCATACTTGGTGCGCGGCTTTTTGACAGCTTTTTTGATAACTTAGGCAAATTTTTGCAGGTCCGCGGCGGCGATGTGAGGCGAGCTTAGGCGGGCGTATTGGGCCGGCGAAGGCAGGAAAAGTAGACACGTTGATAACTACCCCCCAATATATGTACTTCATGGATCCATGAGCAAAGGATAAAAGCTAAAACAAATGGATAGTAATGAACAATGGTACAAATGATCAGACAATAAAATCAATAAGATAAAACAATGTTGGGGAATAAATAAATCCAATTGAATAAAAACAATAATGGCAGTCCTAAATAGTCAATGGTAGATGTAGAAAAAGAAAAGGTCCATAAAAAATCCAAAAAGTGAAAGTAATAAAAACAACGGGTGTTGGTGAAATCCTGTAATAGACGGATAAAGTGCAAATCCAATTGAAAATTTGATGTAATCCGATTCTAAAAGAAATTTAAATCCAAATAAGTGACGAAAGTCGTGAAAGAAAGAAACAAAACAAATATAGTGTAGAATGTCCTAAAAAATGGCAATAATGAAATAAGGCTTACCAGTGTTGGTCTATGCGTTTCGGCCCGTGCTAGGCCTTTTTTTTTAAGAAGTCTTGAGAAAGGCCTAGCACGCGTAGACCAGCACTGGTAAGCCTTATTTCATTATTGCCATTTTTTTTAGGACATTCTACACTATATTTGTTTTGTTTCTTTCCATAGGTGGATCGTCTGCTTCTTTTTATTTATTTTCATTTTGGATCACTTTTCCAGTATTTGTTGGCACTGTATTTGAAGATTGCAGATTTACTATCACTTTTTTTGAACACCACACACTTTGCTTTTTTGATTGCCACTAACTTCGTCATTTTTGATTGCCATTTATTATATTTTTTTCACGACTTTCGTCACTTATTTGGATTTAAATTTCTTTTAGAATCGGATTACATCAAATTTTCAATTGGATTTGCACTTTATCCGTCTATTACAGGATTTCACCAACACCCGTTGTTTTTATTACTTTCACTTTTTGGATTTTTTATGGACTTTTTCTTTTTCTACATCTACCATTGACTATTTAGGACTGCCATTATTGTTTTTATTCAATTGGATTTATTTATTCCCCAACATTGTTTTATCTTATTGATTTTATTGTCTGATCATTTGTACCATCGTTCATTACTATCCATTTGTTTTAGCTTTTATCCTTTGCTCATGGATCCATGAAGTACATATATTGTGTTATTATTTTTATATTTATTGCTCTTTACTCAACTGTATTCATGCATGTTTTTAATTGATTTTTGTGAAGATTTATTAAATTAGTTTTAAGCTACTCTCTGGTTTCTTACACCTTAGCCTCCTTAGGGTAGGCGCCTGGGATCCCACACTTTCTCACTATGAGACTAACAGAGCCAGGGTCTTAAATCTGAATTAAAGGTGGACATAGGATAAACTGGGCAGCTATATGGTCAAGGTTTGATTTGCGGTTTAATTATGGGTATGCGGTTGACATATCAAATGTTGTGTCAGGGTCTGATTCAAGGTCTAATTTTCATACAGGGATAACAGAAGAGCTGCAGGGTCAGAATATCATTTGAGGTTTGATGTGGGTATGGGGTTGATATAGGTTCACTGTCTGATTTAAGGTTTGATGTGGTTATAGGCTGGTTTTGGTTGAATAGAATCATTTATTTGCCAAGTATAGAAAAAAAATATACAAGGAATTCTTGGTGCAAAAGGTATCAGGTGACAATGAACAAACAAATACAATCAGCAGTGTAAAAATCTAATCATCAAATATATTACCAAAAAGAGTGACTAAAGTGCAATTTATCGTAACAAAAGTGAAATAAAATTTGTTGCTTGCTATTTTTAAGCCTGGGGAAAAAACTATTCAGAAAATGGTTTGTTCGACTTCGTAAGACTCTCAAACTTGGCATAACCTTTATGTGCATATGGGACTGACAAAATGGCTGCTGCCCCGGCATCTACTTAAAGTCTGATGTGGATAGGCTGAGAGGCCAAGGTTCTGATACTGGCAGAGCAGCTGCAGGACCAAGCACTGTCTAAGATATGATGTGAGTATGGAGAAAAAAGAGGGGCTGCAGGGCTAGGGTTCTGATTTGATGACTTATGTGGGTATGTGGCTGCAGGGCAATGGGTCTGATATGAGGTCTACTGAGAATGACTGCAGGTACAGTAGTATAATCTGTGGTTTGATTTGTGCATCTGACTAGTAGGGTTGGCTACAGGGTTTTTGGGCTTGTAAATTCAGAGGTGCTTTGCACTAACTCTGTGAATAGTATGTTACAAAACACATTGTAACAAGAGTTTATCCACTTTACACAGTCTGTTTAGTATTATATATAATGCAGTATATTTGGGAATATGAATTTAAAGGGAAATTTTAATCGAAAAATGTCATGCTCTAATATGTTAGAGGTGCAAGGTCACTAGTCTTAAATGTGCCTACTGTAAGTGTTTAACCCCCCGGAAAGGGGTTAAACAAATAATAAAAAGTGTTGCTAGGGACTAGCCGTGCTAGTCGCACAACCCAGCTGTGTAACTAGCGATACTGATTGGATCAGCAGCTGTAGCTCAAGAAATGTATTGGTTAGAATAAAATACTGTTTCCAACCCCCCTCCCTATTTTAATTTATGCCTAATTTCCCTAATGTCTCCTGAATTGGTCTTTTGAATAAAATAGCACAGCTGTGAATGCAAAATTTTAATGTTCTTAATCATTTTAGTGAACAGAATTACACAAAGATTGGAAATGCTTTATGTATTATTTTTTTTTTAACTATGCAGTAGCTATTTAAATATAATCTAAAATTTAAAAAGTAAAAATCTGATTGGCAGAAATTATCATTAGGTATCATCAACACTTATTTAAATGGACTTCCAAGTGTCAAAATAAAATGCTCTCTGTTAGAGCATTTTATTATTGTATTGGTGCTTGCATATAACTATGGGTTGATCACAATATTTTAGAAGAGTTTATCAAACTATTTATCTACAAACATCCACGTAGACGTTAATGGTGGTTTTCTGTAGAAGCACATTTGTTTCTAAAGGATTTTAATCAACCCCTATGTTTTTAACCCTTGACATTGTTAATCAGTTAGAGCATGTAATTTTAACACTAGCGATGGAGTAATGCTATGTGTTTAACTCTTGGGACCTTCAGCTATGTGTTAAGCCACTA